>NC_091317.1:30080837-30222257 GCF_038502225.1 Cherax quadricarinatus | reverse complement strand
TGTGGTCAGTGTGCACCATATATAAAAAATCCTGCAGCACGCAGTGCATAACGAGAGAAAAAAAAACTTCGACCGTTTTTTTTAATTAAAATGCCGACTTTGTGGTCTATTTTCGTATAGTATTTATAGGTGTATTCTCGTTTTCTTGGTCTCATTTGATAGAATGGAAAACATATTATAGAAATAGAGGTGATTTTGCATTGATTTTACTATAAAAAGAACCTAGAAATGGAGCTCAAAGTAGGGGAAATGTTTGATTTTTGCCAATGTTCAAAAGTAAACAAATGATGCCATTGTCCAATAAATGTCCAACTAGCCATTCTAATATGCAGTCATGAATGGGTTGATGTTATTTATACAATTATTACAGTATTGCAGTAGCCTGCATAATAGTAAGTCTTCTATTTTTTGTTTGAATAAAAATTCAAAATAGAAAGCAAGAGTAATATCAGAGGGGCCTGGAGACATGACTGATGAGCAAAGAAAATGTTATTTTAGAGCCAGGAATGTCTGCATTGTTCATCCTGGACCTTATTTTGAAATTGTCATATTTTTTAGTTTTCGTGAAATTGGCCAAATTGCAAATTTCTGACCACATTATTAGATAGTTGAAATCGGTAAATAGGAAGTTTCTTGTACTCAATCGAAAGAAAAAATGGAGTTCTAAAGAAATAGCTATGAGTTTGGGCGACTGGAACAATGGAATTAGCCGAAAATAGGGCACAAAGTGGGCGAAATCGCCGATTTGTAAACAACGCCAAGGTCGCTAACTTCGCGAGAGCATAATTCCGTCAGTTTTCCATCAAATTTCGTTTTTTTTGGTGTCATTACAATCGGGAAAAGATTCTCTTATCATTTCATAAGAATAAAATAATTTTTTTTTTTTAAATTTTGCGACACCAGGAGACACCTCAGGATTGGGAGTTGCGACAGTCAAAGGGTTAAGGTGTTTTCCTTCACCACTTCTTAAGATACTTTATCCACTTAGTACCCTTAAACAGAAAAAAAAAGTATATCCTAATGTTCCTGTGGCACATCTATCTCTTTAGATACCATCAATGTCCCTTGGCTGCTACTATGCTACTCCTCGTATCCAAAACAAACCTATTCCCAGACATGGAGAAGAGAGATTTAACTGGATCACTGATAAGCATATGAGAGAATCTCTATATCAGAGTCCTGAGCACACTGGCACCCAAGAGATTACAACCAAGAGGGCCAATAGAAGGGACCAAATCTGCCATTACATGAAACACTACACACCAGAACATTCATTAGCAGGTAAGTTACAAGCATACACAAGCAAAGGACACCACTACACACAAATGCATGAACCACCAATAACCATGGTAATGCAGTGCTACATCTAACAGTAAGGTAAATACCCTGATTCTTGAGACTGGAATAAGCTGAGAAGTCTAACATGGGCCTGAATGGAAAGATGCATTAGACTTCAAATTTTTATAGATCAGCCTATTACTGGCTTGGACACCCTGAGGAAGTGTTCCCACATAGGCCATAGCCTAGAGAAATCCTTCAACTGCATGACATACAACCTAGTAATATCCACAATGGAAGCAGCAACAAATTGGGAAGAGTTTACAAGACATTTGCAAAAGGATGAAGTGTGTGTAAGCTGTACCCTGATGCTGGCAGATTACTGTCAAGGCATCTGCAAACAGATGGGAGGGGTGGGTACCTCCAAAGTCATGCCACACCACTGGCTTTATGCCTATGAAGAGCTCAGCCCAAGAAACATTAAGCCAAGGAAAGTATAAAATGTTAACCTCCAATACACACTGAAGAAAAAAAAATAGAATGGAAGGTCTCATGGCAGAGGAAGCCCAGGGAATGTGAACCAGGGATAAACAGTAGGTATGGAGTTCAACAAATCAAACCTGGTTGGTAACCTGCAATATGACAAAAAGAAGCAACCAAGAGAAGTATGCCTATCTAGGCCAGAGTGTCTGCATAGCTCCAAGAGATACTGGTACTTACTGGAGGTGGACACATGCCCGGGTGGACAGGAGGCACGGAGTCGCATCACACATCAAGAGATGAGAAGTGGGTAATGTCCAACAACCCCCATTCCTGGGAGATGAAAATGTCATGCAAAGTAGAGGGATACTGCTAGTCCAAAGACAGTACCAGGATGTCCAAGATTCTCCAGAGTGCGGAGGAAAAAAAAGTGCCCAGGAGTGCCTCAAGCAAGGGAAGAAAATGGAGAGCACGAATCATGACACCCAAAGCAAAAGCCAAATGAAGGTGGTGAGATGAAGAACCAAACAAGTGAGCCCAGGAGGAAACAGAGCTGGACAACATGTGGCCAACCAGGAACTGCAGAGCACTCTAGGGCAGCATTCCAGGACAAGCATCATAGAAACGAGGATGCTACAGAAACAGCACCTCCACTGTTTTCAGGAACAGGTCTGATGGCAAAAAAGTGCTGAGAAGATGCAAGAAATCCCAAACAGATGACAACCCAGAGAAGGTAAAAATGCTGGAGAGACCCAGTGAAGGAATCAGGCTACCACTGCCTTGATGGCTTACTTGTGACTGGTTTTAATGGTTCTTTTGCTCTTGCAGCCCAGCCCAAGACTAAGCTTCTTTGCCAACAAGGCTGTTACTGCTGACAGTCTGTAGGCCTACATAGTTATTATAGCCTGGATGGAGCTGCTAGGGATAGAATGTAACAGGTAAACAAAAAGCATGGAAAAAAACCCAGACAGATCAGCAGAGGTGACACTACAAAAGCCAGTCAATTTTCATGACAAACTGAGTTACTTCTGAGGACAGTCAATGAGCCAAAAAGCATCCTAAGGCATTTCCAGATAGAGCAAACAGAAGTCAAGTGCCTGAAGCCCAAGGCCCTCAACCAGAGCAGACAGATCTGGTTGAGGGCCTTGAACTTCAGGCACTACATTGCCCTAGGCTCTGCCTATTTCAAAGTCCTTCCTCCGGTAGGAGGAAGGACTTTGCCCTAAGCTCTCTGCAATAGGCAGAGAGCTTAGGGTAATGTGACCCAGGGAAGAGCAAAGACCATCCCAGCCAGATGGTAATGTAGTGGAGCATTGACAAAACTCAAGGGGTAAGACAACAGACAAGTGCTGAACAAAATAAATGGTCATCCTGAACAGGGAAGCAAGAAAGCAGAAAAAACTGATACAATTCTTGAGGGTAACCAGAAGACTACCAGAGACCCAGAAAACTAAGCACCAACAGAATAATTATATTCTGAAGGAAGCAATAAACCCATAAGGGTCATGTAGCACCTGGGAAATGGAAGGTAATCAGATTTGATGCAAGTAATGGAAGAGTTGCTCCAGTTCCTCAATTCAAGAGACCTTCATTAGCATTAAAAATAATTTACCAAAGCACTGCACTTGAACAGAAACATGAACACCACTGAGTCCAGAGTAGCCCTAGTGGAAGTTGTGATGACTTCAACGTAGCTGAAATAACCACATTATAAGAGGAAATACACACATAGAGATAATGCAAACAAGTGTGTGCGTAATACACTGTGGCACACATTCCTACATCATGACTTGGAATCAGGAACATTTAATACAATTATACCAAGAAAATGACAAAACCAAATGAAGGAGTCTTGAAGCTACCACCATTCACTTCACTGACACTGTTGAGCAAAATAGGGGGACAAACACTGTCAAAAACTTATCTTGTAAATAAATGTGAACCAACACGTAAAACAAATTACAATGAGCTAATCTCCCAAGTGTTCTCGCTCTCAGCCTCATCTCTCCCTGGCATTACTCAACCTCCAAGCCCAGACCTCCACCTGGCAGCACTTAAATGACCTTACCATCACACTGTTTATATACTGTTGATTTTGTATATTCTTAGTACCTGACAAAGAGCCTAGTGAATGAAATGTTTACATAAAAGGTTTCCTTGCTGTAAGTATCTCGTTATGTTCAAGGGACCAGCTTATCAAGGACATGTGAAGGACCAGCCTAACAAAAACATGTGAAGGACCAGCCTAACAAAAACATGTGAAGGACCAGCCTAACAAGAACATGTGAAGGGATCAACCTAACAAGAACATGTGAAGGGACCAGCCTAACAAGACCATGTGATGTGACCAGCCTAACAAGAACATGTGAAGGAGCTAGCCTAACAAGAACATGTGAAGGGACTAGCCTAACAGGAACATGTGAAGGAAAGACAAATGTCTCCTGGGGCTGGAGAGATGAGTTTTGGTGAGAGTGAGACATAAATGAACCTGTGTTCCAAATGAAGATCCAACAGCAGAATGATTGCTTAAAAAGAGAGAGAGACAGAGAGGCAGACAGAGAAACAAAGAGACAGAATCAAAACAAAGAGCCAAATCAAAACTAGAAAGCCAGATAAATCAGAGACATGCTAGAAGGAATGACTAGTATGAGAAGAGTGAACAAACAGAATGTCCTAGGCAAGGCACTCATACATGAGTAACATTTATAAGGAGGATTTACTTGAGTATGAGAGAAAGTACATTATACTTGTTTGCTGCTCTCTTACTCGAGTATGAGAGCAGTGAACAAGTAGAACGTACTAGATAAGGATCTCCAGGCATGTGTGACCTTGTTACATAGGAGTGGAGACAAATGGTTTTGGGGACTTGACAAGCTGTTGGAGTGGAAGCAAGGTAATATTTTGTGAAACTGGTTAGCTGGGTTAAAGTCCTGGAGGTGGGAAGCACAGTGCCTGTACTCTGAAGGAGGGGTAGAGATATTTGCAGTTTGAAGGGGCATATGAACTACAGTATCAGCATACCTCTGGCAAGAAAGTGACAGAGTGAATGATGGTGAAAGTGTTTCTTCTTTTTTGGATCACCATAACTCTGAGAGATGGTTGGCATATTTAAAAAAAAAAAAATGGGGGGGGGGGGGGGGGGGGGGGGGGGGATGCATCACACTGGCCAATAATAACTAAGGCAAGAGCCCAAGAGCTACAGCACAACCCTGCATACATAGTGAGATGTACAATCACACACACACACAATCATAGTCTTAAGGAATGTATAGTCTCTCACCTGAGATTACAATACAGTACTGGAACTTAATCAAGTTTGTTATTATTCACCTTAAAAAATTATATATTAACTGCTATATACATATATAGGACACAAAACCACATAGAACATAATAATATTGAAGATATTCTGATGACAATACCTCACATATAAATGATGTTAACAAATCCCTAGATTACATAAACATTTATAAAGAACACTTTTACATGTTATAAATATTTATGGTTACAGCACAATATTAATTATGATTTTGATACAACTATCCTTTAAATCTTGTCAGTATATCCAAACTAAAATGAAAATTTATTCAAAGTCTTCTTCATAAAGCTTTCACACGTGCCATTACAAAATCACTGGTTGGCAGTTGAAGTTTCACAATATTCTACTCTCATGAATGAGATATGAATTTAATCACAAAAATACATCAGAAATATTGAATTCTATACAAGTATTAACTGCACATATACTTTAGAAATCTACATAAAATTATCAATAAATAAAAAAGCAGTCACAGAGAAATGTTGAAACATTAGAAGTACCGTCTGTCAAGTACTGTTTCTCAAGTACTGTACTCGTTCACATCTCTGAGGAATTAACTAGACCATCTGCAGGATCTTAATAATGCCTTTACTATTGCCAGCTGCTATGATATTAGACCCTTTTCTCCAGCAAACTGCTGATACGAACTCTGAAGGTTCTTCTTCTTTTTGCTCTGGGTCAAGTATCCATTTCTTCTGATCAAATTTTAAGCTAAACAACTTCTTAGACAGTCCTTTATAGTATACATAGAGAGAATTGTTTTCAGAGCCACAAGCCACATATTCCCCATCAGTTGCTAAGCCCACAAAATTCTTCTCATTCACATGTCCCTGCAATGAGCGTACACAGTGGGCCTTGTTTACATTCCAAATCTTTAAGAGACTGTCAGTAGAAGCTGAAACAATGTCTTCATTTGAAACAAATTTCACGTATGACACAGCTTTGCGGTGACCTTTAAACACTCGTACCGCTTCCTTCATATTTCTTAGGTCATAATAATGGACACAGTGATCAGCCGAGCCAAATGCTAAATGATATCTACTATTTGGGTTAAACTGCACACAGCACACATTTGCTTTAGCTTCTAAGGATGTCAAAGACCTCTCACTGTCCAAAGACCAAAGTTTTACTTTGTGATCATCACTACCAGAAGCTATCAGTTTGGTGTCCATCTTGTTAAAATCAACATTCCAACAGCGCTTTTCATGTTCCAGGAAAACATGAAGCTTCTGAGCAGTGAAAGCATCCCACACAGTTACTGTGCCATCATAATCACTACTAGCAAGCAGGTTTTTCATATAGTTACTCCAACTGACACAGCTAATTTTAGAAGAGCAGATCATTTCAGAGCATGGGTAATGCAAGTCAATTGTATTTCTAATCACAGTCCCATAATCAAATATACGAATTTTTTTGGTCAAACCTGCTACTGCAAAATATTCAGCATCCTTATCAAATTCTATACTGGAGGCAATGTTACTAGATTGATGAAACATGTCACTGTTATAGTTAATTGTTGCTAAGGGGCGCATACCACTGTAATAAGTAAATTTAGAGATGCATTCCCCAAACTGGTCAAGACCATCATCGTCATCTTCCATACCCGAGTCACTGAATCCTGGCACACGCATACTAAAGTAACGTTCAACCAACTCATCAAAGTGTAGGTGCATTCTCTTTCGTCTTGCTTGAACTGTTGAATTTTCTGGACAAGCCTGTGAGAACAAAGGAACATTAAAGCCCTCTTCTGTAGGGCTCTGAGTTCCCTGGGATCCATTTGATGTCCCAGGGCAATCACTGTCTAGAATTTCTGTAAGGCAAACACCACTTGAGTTTGGCACACTGTTACTAAGGGGCAAACAATTACTTGAAGTTCTATATGGCGAGAGATTACCCTGAACACTAGCTAAATCATGTGTTATCAGTTTTAGCTCTCTACTGACAGTAGCCAACTGCTCTTCCTTTTGCTTACGCAACTCACTTAAAAAGTCTTTCATCAATTCAAATTTGTTTTGCATTGAGGCAGCTTGTAACTGCTCTTTCTTTTCTTGCAAGATATTTATTATATGTGTAATATCACTAACTTCTAAGCAGGCTGAATCAAAGCTGAGATAATTTCGGAGTTCACTGAGAGCTGCAGTCTTATTTTTCTTTGTAAAAGCAGCTTTTAAGTCAGCTGCACGGCGCTGTTTTAACATTTGCTGGTTTACAGTATGATTAGGAAATATGTGATCTGTACTTTCTACACTAAAATTGCACTTGGGGCATCGTTTAGTGGATTCTATGCTACTAACTAAACACCTACGACAGAAAGTGTGTCCACATTTTGTCATGTGAGCCTCAGATATTAGATCGAAGCACACCGGACAAAGATAGTCTGAATTCTTCTCTTCAGCAGTACCTTCCAAGCCATTCAGAACAATGGGATGAGCACGCTTAACTCCCCGGCTAGTCATGCATGTGTGGGCGCCTTCCAGCCGTGTTTCACTTGACGCCATACTGTGGACTTGTGCCACACTCCTTAGTCACAAAACCAGTGTTGCTTATACACGTCTCCCTCCAATCGTCCAACACGTACAAAATTGATGTGACCTGAAAGATATCACCTATCATTAGCAAAACTCTTGCACTGAAAATGACAATTACAATAAAATGCAATTTTCTAATATTATTAAATTAATTAGAGAACTTGTATCTTTCAGGTCACTTGTAATACACAAAATTGCTACATGTAACAAGCTAGAAATAAATCAATTTCCAGAGTGTACATCAGTTATAAAATTAATTACACCTGCACATGTATCACTATAACAGCTTTATATAAATACAAAATAGGTAGTAGGTTGGCAGGCAGCAACCGCCCAGGGAGGTACTAGCGTCCTGCCAGGCGAGTGTAAAACAGAAACCTGTAATTGTTTTACATGATGGTAAGAATACTGGTGACTTTTTCTGTCTTATAAACATGCAAGATTTCAGGCATGTCTTGCTACTTCTACTTACACTTAGGTCACACTACACTTGCATGTACGTACAAGCATATATACACACACCCCGATGTGTTTTCTTCTTACGTACAAGCATATATACACACACCCCTCTGAGTTTTCTTCTATTTTCTTACTAGATCTTGTTCTTGTTTATTTCCTCTTATCTCCATGGGGAAGTGGAATAGAATTCTTCCTCCGTAAACCATGCGTGTCATAACAGGGAGCTCAAATGCTGGGAGCAAGGGGCTAGTAACCCCTTCTCCTGTATATACAGCCCCTCCTCACTTAGCGACGTTCTTGTTTACCAACAACTTGGACTTATGACGGGCTCTCTGACCAGTATGCATACCTAAATAATGTATATTAGAGATGATTTCTTCTATTCTGTTTATTACAATATACAGTACACTACTGTATAAACATTTAAAAATATATTAAAAATGTTATACAGTGGACCCTCCCTTTTCGTCGATCTCTGTTATCACCGATTCCAGTTTTCGCCGGCTTTTTTTCATCAAAATATGTACAGTCTCTGTTTTCGTCGATTTCCTCCATTTTCATTTATTTCCTCCATCTTCGTTGATTTCCTCCAGTTTCATCGATTTCCTCCATTTTCGTCGATTGTATGCAACCTGTCCAGTGCCCAGCACACACACACAAAGCCGCCTCCCACACACATTCTCAGGCAGTGTCGTGTTGTTTCTCAGTGAGTGAACATATCCTACGAGGTCATACGAAACATTTCATAATAATCCATTGTTTATTGTGTGTGACTGCTAAATAAGCCACCATAGGCCCAAAGAAAGCTAGTACCAGTCCTTTGGTAAAGAAAGTGAAGAACACCATAGAATTGAAGAAAGAAATCGTACAAAAAATATGATAGTGCCATACGTGTTGCCAACCTCGTCAGGATGTACGAGAAGGCGCCATTAACCATCAGTTCCACTGTGGCGAAGAAAAAAGAAATCAAGGAAGCTGATGTTGAAAAAGGGGCAAATGTGATAACGAAACAGAGATCACAAGCAACTGAACAAGTGGAGAAACTGTTGTTGGTGTGGCTCAATGAGAAACAATTAGCGAGAGATAGTATTGTGCAGTTGCTAATTTGCAAAAAGGCAAGGCAGTTGCATGACGCTCTCAAAGAAAATGCCTGGAATGAGTGCTGATGTTAGTGAATTTAAGGCCAGCAAAGGCTGGTTTGAAAAATTCAAGAAGCGAAGCGGCATATACAGTGTTGTAAGGAATGGTGAGGCTGCCAGTCCCGACAAACAAGCAGACGTAAAATTTGTGTGTGAATTCAAAGACTATGTAGAGGCTGAAAAATTCTCCCACCAACAAGTGTCCAATAGTGATGAAAAAGGCCTCTTTAGGAAGAAAATGCCAAAGAGGACCACCATCATGCAGGAGGAAAAGAGACTCCCAGGACACAAGCCTATGAAAGATAGGCTAACTCTCTTGTTGTGTGGTAATGCTAGTGGGGATTTCAAACTGAAGCCTTTACTGATGTATCACTCTGAATATCCCAGAGTGTTCAAGAAAAACATTGTCGTCAAGAGTAAACTGTATGTGATGTGGAAGGCTAACAGTAAGGCATGGGTCACGAGAGAAATTTTCCTGGAATGGTTCAATGAAGTGTTTGGCCCGAGTGTGAAAAAATACCTCCTGGATAATAAATTGCCACTCCAGTGCCTCCTCTTAATGGACAATGCTCCTGCTCATCCTCCAGACTTGGAGGACCAGCTGTCTAAGGAATTCAGTTTTGTTACAGTGAAGTTCTTGCTTCCTAACACCACTCCTCTCATCCAGCCTATGAACCAGCAGATCATTGCAAACTTCAAAAAACTGTACACCAAAGGAATGTTTCAAAGGTGCTTTGATGTGACCTAAGACTCTGAATTGACCCTAAGAGAGTTCTGGAGGGATCACTTCAATATCTTCCATTTCATAAGCCTTACAGATAAGGCTTGGCAGGGAGTGACTTCCAGGATGATGAACTCTGCCTGGAGAAAATTGTGGCCAGATTGTGTCCAAAAGAAGGATTTTGAAGGGTTTGAGGCAGATCCTGTCAACCCTACACCTATTATGCAATCAATTGGGGAATTCCATGGGGTTGGATGTGAGTGGTGAGGATGTGGAAGAGTTGGTGGAGGACCACAAACAAGAGCTAACCATTGATGAGCTGCAAGAGCTTCATCTGCAACAGCAACAGACCACAGCTCAGGAAATTGCTTCAGAGGAGGAGGAAGAGAGAAGGAAGAAGCTGCCTTCTTCAAAGATTAAGGAGATTTGTACAATGTGGACTATTTATTGAGGAACATCACCCTGAGAAAGCTGCTGCAATCCATGCTGGCATGTTGAATGTTCATTCTTCTCTGCATGTAAATCTATACTTAACCTAAAAAAAATTTTTTGTTAATACTTTTGGGTGTCTGGAACGGATTAATTGGATTTACATTATTTCAGTTTTCACCGAACTCTCTGGAACAGATTAAAGACGAAAACAGAGGGTCCACTGTAAATGGTGCCAGGGTGACATTAAAGCAATATCAAAGATGGTTGGCACAAACCCACTACCATTATAGTATGCTCCTTGTTTAGCGACAAATTCGTTTATCGACGTGGTATTAGGAACGGAACTCCGTCGTTAAGTGACGAGAGGCTGTATTACTAATTTTAAAAGGAGAAACTTTCGTTTTTTCCTTTTGGGCCACCCCACCTTGGTGGGATACAGACAGTGTGTTGAAAGAAGAAGAATAAATACAAAATTATTACTCCAGGTTATATTTCCCCCAATTAAAAAAAAAATTACATTTACGAGACTAACAACAACGAAATGATTTTTGAACACGCAATTTTCACTTTACAGCAGTAGTCTGGAACCTAACCTGCTGTATAAGCGGGGCTTATCTGTACTTGATTTGAGCATATGTGGGCTCCTGCTGCTTTTTCAGGGTAGGAAATGACTCTGGCACCAAAATAAAAATACAAGCAGAAAGAAATACAGTACAGTGGACCCTCGATAATCGTAAGGCTCAAAAGTCGTAATTTAAAAAAAAAAAATAACATTTTTGTCAAAACATTGACTCGCAAATCGTCGTTCATCTGGGATGCATACACACAGCCCCGAGCTGCCTCACACTCCTTTCCCAACCAGTGTGCCATTGTTTATCAGTGAGTGAGGATGATCCCACAAGTTCATACGATACATTTCATAATATTCCATTTGTTTTAGTGCTTGCAACTGCTAAATAAGTCACCATGACCCCAAAGAAAGATTCTAGTGCCAGCCCTTTGGTAAAGAATGTGAGAAACTCATATAATTTAAGAAAAAGTTTGTAGAAAAATACAAAGGTGGTGGTGGTGGTGGTGGTAGAGCAGTAGCAGTTGTGATAGTGGTAGAGGGTGGTAGTGGTTGTGATAGTGGTAGATGGTGATAATGATGGTGGTAGCAGTTGTGATAGTGGTACAAAGTGGTAGTGATGGTGGTAGAGGGTGGTAGTGGTTGTGATGGTGGTAGTGGTTGTGATGGTGGTAGTGGTTGTGGTGGTTATAGAGGTTGTGATGGGGGCAGTGGTTATGATGGTTGTAGTGGTTGTGGTGGTGGTAGTGGTTGTGGTGGTGGTAGTGGTTGTGATGGTGGTAGTGGTTGTGGTGGTGGTAGTGGTTGTGATGGTGGTAGAGGGTGCCGTGATTCAGTGATTCTACCAACTCCTCCAATGTTGTTGGAGTTATATAGGGCTACAGAAAACACCGCCGTCTCAGCTGCTGCTTCACCAACATTATGGACGGCTTATGCTCTCAGTGGCCCTTATACGCCCAACAACAACACACCTCTTGTGACATTCATTTTATTCATTCAAGAGTATATTCCATGTTTTGATGTTATTAATATTGCTTATTATGTCATATTAGTTGAATTGTGATAGATAAATAAGCCATAGAGTTGATATTAGTGTCATATTCTCCAACAAAAAACTCGCCTCATCTCCCTCTGCCCCGTCTGCCATATACCAACAAAAGTCTTCAGTAAAGGTAAGTGTGATGTTAAATGTTCATTTATACATTTTATTAGTGCTTTACGTTTGGCATTTTTTCTGCATGTAAATCTATATTTAAGCTAGGAAAGTGACCCCTGAAGTGGCCTAGAGTCCTTATGGAGGGGGATTCCCCTTCCAATCAATAACCTCTCTTCCCTCTCTCCTCCTCCCTGTCTTCCATTCATCAACAACAGCCTTCAATAAAGGTAACTGTCATGTTGAATGTTCATTCTTTTGTGCATGTAAATCTATCTTTAAGGTAAAAAAAAAAAATTGTGTTTTGATACTTCTGGGTGTCTGGAATGAATTAATTGGATTTACATAATTCTCATGGGGAAAATGGATTCACAAATCATCAATTTCGATAACAGTCACACTCTCTGGAACGGATTAATTACGAAAAACAAGGGTCCACTGTAGTACAAATATACAAGAGAAAGAGGCTATGTAACCCTTTAACCAGCTTACCCTGTTATTAAATTTTAGGGAGAATGACCAAGTCCAAATGTAGTGTACTTAACCTGAGTACATGTCCAGCTTGAAAGCAATTACCTATGTATAAACATACTTCAATAACATAGCATTTAAGGAATTGCAAAAACTAACAGCACCTTTATGGTTCCTATTGAGCAATTAAAAAAACAGGCCAGCTATGACCAAATTTCAGTCTTATGGCTCAGTGTTTAGCTGAAGGTCTACTCTCACTGGACATCACTGAAGAGGGTGGTTACAGAATGCACCAAGTGGACAGTGTACATGTAAGCAAAGAAACAACTTTTCCTAATGATTTTTAAAAAGTTATGAGGAAATCAAATGTTCTAACAAGTTAACTATGTTCTACCAGTCCTATGAAAGAATAACACAGGCACTGGCAGACAGTTAACACAGTGGAACCTCGGCTTACGAATTTAATCCATTCCGTGAACTTGTTCGTATCCTGATTTATTCGTATTCTGGGTCAATTTTCCTTATTTAAATTAATTGAAATGCAATTAATTCGTTCCAGCTGAATTCCTGCTCTCAGGAGGCACAACAAAATAACCCTAATATCAACTCTATGGCTCATTTATTTGTCACAGTTATTCTAATATGACATAATAAACAATAAAATAACACAGAAACCTGATATACACTCTAGAATGAATAAAATATGCCATTACGTGGATGGCAGAGGGAGGAGGATTGTGGTCGCGAGAGTGGTCACTATGTACAATTTTTATGTTTATCTCCTTACACTATGTACCTAGTCTGTGCTTATCAATGATTTCTTGCTTTAATGCCATGCAAATCATCCTCTTTTTCTTCTCAGCACTGTCCTTTGCACTTGCTTTCTTAGGACTCATGGTTAGAAGAAAGAAATCTGGCGAATTAACCGCACAAAACATAAGGAAATCACGAGAATTCCTTGGACCACGAAGGTAGCTCGGTAAGCACACGTGCACTGGTGAGCACTGTGGTGGTGTCAAACTAAATTATACGCAGTACAGTGGACCCCCAGTTATCGGCCGGTTTGGTTATCGGCCAACTCGGTTATCGGCAGGGTTTTTGATGCTTGGTTATCAGCTGTTTTGGACGTGTCCATCCGCCGGCTGGGGCAGCTTGCGCTTCAGTTTGACTTTATCTCTCGGTGGCTGAGGAGGCTTCTGCTCATACATCCAAACATTTCGCTTGTTTACCAGTGTTTTTAGTGGTTTTTCTTGCAGTACAACTATGAAATAAGTAACCATGGCTCCAAAGAAAGTTCCTGTGGTAAAGAGAGTGAGAAACACCATGGAATTTAAGCGTGAAGTGATAGAAAAATTCGAGAATGGTATGAAGGTGGTGGAACTTGCCAGGATGTACAGCAAGAATAAATCAACAATTACATCCATGTTGATAAATTAGACACATGTGCAACTCTTGGGTATCTTTATTGAGGAGACGTTTCGCCACACAGTGGCTTCATCAGTCCATACATAGGAGAAACTTGAAGAACAGGAGGAGAATGAGGTAATCAGTCCCTCAACCTTGAGTCGATGTGTTCAGTCCATCAACTCAAGGTTGAGGGACTGATTACCTCATTCTCCTCCTGTTCTTCAAGTTTCTCCTATGTATGGACTGATGAAGCCACTGTGTGGCGAAACGTCTCCTCAATAAAGATACCCAAGAGTTGCACATGTGTCTAATTTATCAACATGTCGGTTCTCTGAACCATTCATCTACAAATTACATCCATCCTGGCAAAGAAAGAACAAATCAAAGACGCTAATGTTGCAAAAGGAGTAACTTTTCTAACTAAACAAAGGACACCGATAATGGAAGAGATGGAAAAGTTATTATTATTGTGGATTAAGGAAAAAGAATTAGTGGGAGACAGTGTAGTGGAGTCAATCACTTGTGAGAAGGCACAGTAGTTGCACGAGGATCTTGCAAAGAAAATGCCTGGAACAAGTACTGCAGTTTGTGAATTTAGGGCCAGCAAAGGATGGTTTGATAGATTTAAGAAGCGTAGTGGCATACAGTGTTGTAAGGCATGGCGAGGCTGCAAGTTCTGACAAATGTGCGGCTGAAAAGTATGTTCACGAATTCCAGGACTATGTAAAGGCTGAAGGATTCGAACCCCAACAAGTTTTCAATTGTGACGAAACAGGCCTGTTTTGGAAGAGAATGCCAAACAGGACCTACATTACCCAGGAGGAAAAGGCACTGCCAGGACACAAGCCTATGAAAGACAGGCTTACTCTTTTGTTGTGTGGTAATGCTAGTGGGGATTTCAAAGTGAAGCCTTTACTTGGGTATCACTCAGAAAATCCCAGTGTGTTTAAGAAAAACTAGGTCATGAAGAATAGATTGTGTGTGATGTGGAAAGCTAATCATAAGGCATGGGTCACAAGGCAAATTTTCAAAGAGTGGGTTAATGATGTGTTTGGCCTAAGTGTGAAGAAATACCTCCTGGAAAAGAAATTGCCGCTCAAGTGCCTCCTGTTACTGGACAATGCTCCTGCGCATCCTCCAGACTTGGAAGACCAAGTCTTTAGGGACTTCGGTTTTATAAAAGTGAAATTCTTGCCTCCTAACACCACTCCTCTCCTCCAGCCCATGGACCAGCAGGTCATTTCTAATCTCAAAAAACTCTACACAAAAGCAGTGTTTCAAAAGTGCTTTGAAGTGACCTCGGACACTCAGTTGACCCTAAGAGTTCTGGAGGAATCACTTCACTATCCTCGACTGCATAAGCCATATTATAGGTAAGGCTTGGGAGGGAGTGACTTTCAGGACTTTGAACTCTGCTGGGAGAAAACTGTGGCCAGATTGTGTCCAAGAGAGAGATTTTGAAGGATTTGAGACTCACCGTGATCCTGACCCTGCCAACCCTGTGGACTCTATTGTGTCTTTGGGGAATGGGGAAGTCCCTGGGGTTGGAGGTGAGTGGTGAAGATGTAGAAGAGTTGGTGGAGGACTACAGGGAAGAGCTTACCACTGAAGAGCTGCAAGAGCTTCAACTTGAACAGCAACAGACTGCAGCTGAGGAACTTGCTTCAGAGGAGGAAGAGGGAGTGAAGGAGGTGCCTTCTTCAGAGATTAAAGAGGTGTGTGCAATGTGGACCAGGGTGCAAGCTTTTGTAGAGAAACACCACCCTGACAAAGCTGAAACAAGCCATATCTGCAACATGTTTAGTGACAAAACCCTGTCCCACTTCAGGGAAATCTTAAAGAGATGCCAGAAACAGAGCACTCTGGACAGTTATTTTGTGAGACGGGTCCAGTGACTCTCAAGCTGGTTCTAGTGGCATTATAAGACAGAGAAGGGAAGTAACCAAAGAGAAGGCATTGCTACCTAAAGTCTTGATGGAGGGGGATTCCCCTTCCAAACACTAACTCCTCCCTCTTTCCTCCTCCCTATCTTCCACAAGCCAGCATTAGCCTTCAATAAAAGTATGTAATACTTACATAATTGTAAAAAAAAATTATTTTTTTGTGAATATTTTTGTTTGAAACGAATTAATGTTATTTCCTTTAATTCTCATGGGAAATATTAATTCGGTTATCGGCCATTTCGGTTATCAGCTGACCTTCAGGAACGGATTACGGCCAATAACCGGGGGTCCACTGTACATAGTATTATTGTTATTATATTGTTATTAGTATTTATTATATGTAATTATTATTATGTATTATCATTATTAGTAGTACATACATATTATTATTATTAATTTAGGGACCTGGAGCACAGATCCAATTCCCAAGATCAAGAGCCCCTCACCATGTACATAATACTACTACTACTACTACTACTACTACTACTAATAATAATAATAATAATAATAATAATAACAATAACAACAACAACAACAACAACAACAACAACAACAACAATACAGTGGAACCTCAAATATCGAACCGTATTTTTGTAAGTGCTTTTATAAGTGTATTTTTGAGGGTCTGAAATGAACTAATCTAATTTACATTATTCCTGATGGGAATAAATTCGTTTGGTAACAGCATTCAAACAGCCATCTGGAACGAAGAAAGTTTGATATTTGAGGTTCCACTGTAATAATAATAATAATAATAATAATATTATTATTATTATTATTAAAACAATAACAATAATAATAATAATACAATATAATAATAATAACAACAGTAAGGAGAAACTTCAAAAAGCTGCCAGTAGTTGGCACCACCATCAGCAAAACATTGGTAACCATTACAAGTACACTTTTCACCTGACTAGACTTAAGAAGTCTATTAGTATTATGTTAAGTCTGCCCAAAATGCCTCAGCATGATAGGGGCTTTCTTTGCTCCAATCATATTACTAGTACAGGAAGGCCCCACTTATACGGCGGGTTAGGTTCCAGGCTACAAAACATTGGTAACCACTACAAGTACACTTTTCACCTGACTAGACTTAAGAAGTCTATTAGTATTATGTTAAGTCTGCCCAAAATGCCTCAGCATGATAGGGGCTTTCTTTGCTCCAATCATATTACTAGTATATGTAAACACACACTGCAACCTTTACAAAGAAATAAATATTTTATTTATTTATTTATTTATTTATTTAACCCTTTCAGGGCCCACAGGCCCTCTCAGAGACTTGTTCTCCAGGTCCCCCGAAATTTAAAAAAAAAAAAATTATTTTCTTCTTATGAAATGATAGAGAATCTTTACCTGATCATAACGATACCAAAAGTGTGAAATTTAATGGAAAACTTACGGAATTATGCTCTCGCGAAGTTAGCGGTCTCGACAATGTTTACGCATCAGCGATTTTGCCCAATTTGAGCCCTATTTTCCGCCAATTCTAATGTACTAGTCGACAAAAATCATAACTATTTTGCTAGAACTCCATTTTTTTCTATCGAATGAGTACAAGAAACCACCCATTTACCGATTTCAACTATCCAATACAGTGGTCAGAATATAGCAATTTTGCCAATTTCACACAAATTTCAAAAGATGCCAATTTCCAAATAGGGTCCAGAATAAACAAAACATTCCTGGAAGTAAAATAACATTTCCTCTGTTCATTAGTCACGTTCCCTGGCCCCTCTTACATTTCTTTTGCTTTCCACTTTGAATTTTTATTCTCACAAAAAAAAAAAAAAATTTACTGTTATGCAGACTACTGCATTAGTGTAGAAATGGTATAAATAATATCAGTGCACTTGTGAAAGAATATTAGACTCACCAGTTGATGTGTATTGGATGCTTAGCATGATTTGTTTACTTTTGAACTTTGGTAAAAATCGAACATTTTTGCTACTTTGAGCTCAATTTCAAGGTACTTTTCATTGTAAAACCAGTCAAAATCATCTCAATTTCTGTAATGTCTTCCATTCTATACAATGAGACCAGGAAAACTAGAATACAACAATAAATACCATACGAAAATATAGTGCAAATTCGCTGTTTTAATCCAAAAACACGGTCAAAGTTTTTTTTTTCATTGCGCACTGTGTGCTGCAGGATTTTTTTTATACTGCGCACAGTGACCACATAGACCCATTCTTTCACATGTAGGCCTACCAGCTTTCTCTCACTTGATTTGAAGGCGCTAGAATTTATGCGTACTAGTACGTCATGGACACTGGCACGTAAGCCGTACTAGTACGGCCGAAACCCTGAAAGGGTTAAGGAACCCCCCTTAATGGGGAAGTTCACATCCAGAAATTTCGTCTGTATCCAGAAGCAAAAAATCAATCGAACGACGGTTCATATCCTGAAAAATTCACATGGTGGGGCATTCGTCAGCCGAGGTTCCACTGTAACTGGGGATGACCAGTACTGTATCTACTTTAAGAATGATCAGTACCAGTGCTGGCAGTGACTAGTACTGTACCTCAGATAAGTATGACAAGTCCATGTGCTGGCAGTGACTAGTACTGTACCTCAGCTAAGAATGACCAGTCCATGTGCTGGCAGTGACCAGCATTGTATCTGAACTCAGAATGACCAGTTCGTGTACTGGGAATAAGTAGTACCTGTGCTAGAAACAACTAGTGCCTGTGATAGAAACCACCAGTACCTGCACCTGCCTGTGCTGGAAACACCCAGTACAGTGGAACCTATGTACTCAAACAGCTCCCTACTCGAACAAAGCTCAGCACTCGACCAAGCAAACACAACCTGCCAGAACTTTGCTGTAAACTAATTCATGTTTCTTTGCATTTTTTGGCGTTTTTTATACAGGTCTCCCTCCTCATCTGCGAGGATTAGGGGATCAAGAACCTCGCGAATGTTAAAAATCGTGAATGTTTGGTGCCCCAATATATTGTAGGGAAATATAATACAATACTGCTTCCTTAATCTATTGAACCATGAACAATCATAAAACACATGAAAAAATGTAAAATATTGTACTAGTGCCAGCCCTTTGGTAAAGAAGGTGAGAAAAAACATAGAATTCAAGAAAGGACTCGTAGCAGAGTACCAAAGTGGAGGAGGAAGAGGGAGGGAAGAATGTGCCTTCTTCAGTGATTCTACGATATGTACGATACTGAAGCAGCACAAGGAGATAAAGGCTATAGTGCCAGCCAGCGATAAAGTGTAGCATTAACAATGTAGCAAGTAACTTAAGCGATTAATTGATAGAAAAAGGACAGCACGAACCTAACTCCTCCAATGTTGTTGGAGTTATACAGGGTGACAGACAACACAGCCATCTCTGCTGCTGCCTCCACCACCACTATGTAAGCCTTATGCTCTCAATGGCCCTTATACACCCAACAACAACAAAGCAACACTTGTGACATACTTAATAACATATTTTATGCATTCTAGAGTATATGTCATGTTTCCATGTTTTTTTTTTTCTCAACAATTCGGCCGTCTCCCACCGAGGCAGGGTGACCCAAAGAGAAAGAAAATCCCCAAAAAGAAAATACTTTCATCATCATCATTCAACACTTTCACCTCACTCACACATAATCACTGTCTTCGCAGAGGCACCCAGAATACAACAGTCTAGAAGTATATACGTATAAAAATACACAATATATCTCTCCAAACTGCCAATATCCCAAACCCCTCCTTTAGAGTGCAGGCATTGTACTTCCCATTTCCAGGACTCAAGTCTGGTTATATAAAATGTTGTTATTGTTGTTTATTATGTCATATTAGATGAATTGTGATAGATAAATAAGCCATAGAGTTGATATTTGTGTCATATTGAAGAACTACAGTGGACCCCCGCATAGCGACTTTAATCCGTGCAAGAGGGCTCATTGTTATGCGAAATGATCGGTATGCGAATGAATTTTCTCCATAAGAAATAACGGAAATCAAATTAATCCGTGCAAGACACCCAAAAGTATGAAAAAAAAATTTTTACCACATGAAATATACATTTTCCTACACACAAAGAGAAGGATACATGCACAATAGTAGAGTAGTACATGCACAATATATATTGTGCATGTACTACTCTACTAAATGAAGAATAAATGACACTTACCTTTATTGAAGATGCAGCAATGACTGATGAGACACTGTGTCCTGGGAGTGCCTTTTCCTCCTGAGTACTGTAGGTCCTGTTTGGCATTTTCTTCCAGAACAGGCCTTATCACACTGTGTATGCCACTACGATTCTTAAATCTCTCAAACCAACCTTTGCTGGCTTTAAATTCACCAATATGAGCACTAGTTCCAGGCATTTTTCCCTGTTCACCTGGGTGTTAGTCGACTGGTGTGGGTTGCATCCTGGGAGACAAGATTAAGGACCCCAATGGAAATAAGTTAGACAGTCTTCGATGACACTGACTTTTTTGGGTTATCCTGGGTGGCAAATCCTCTGGGGTTAATTGTTTCTTGGTATTCTCAATAAGCCACACCAACAACGGTGCTACAGCAGCAGCAGCAGCAGCTGACAGTGCTACAGCAGCAGCAGCAGCTGACAGTGCTACAGCAGCAGCAGACGATGCTACAGCAGCAGCAGACGGTACTACAGCAGCAGCTGACGGTGGTACAGCAGAAGCAGCAGCTGACAGTGCTACAGCAGCAGCAGACGATGCTACAGCAGCAGCAGACGGTACTACAGCAGCAGCAGACGGTACTACAGCAGCAGCAGCAGCAGCTGACGGTGGTACAACAGCAGCAGCAGCTGATGGTGCTACAGCAGCAGCAGCAGCTGACAGTGCAGCAGCAGCAGCTGACGGTGGTACAGCAGCAGCAGCAGCTGTACCACCAATAGTAGCGATGGTTGATTGGGGTTTATTATACAACCTGGCCAGCTCGGAGACACGCACTCCACTTTCATACTTATCAATGATCATTTTCTTCATCTCTATAGTAATTCTCACCCTTATTGCTGTAGGGTTGGCACTAGAAGCTTTCTTGGGGCCCATGGTCACTTATTTTGCAGATAAAAATCACCAAAAACACTGTAATAATATGAAATGTTCCGATTGTATGCTTGGATGTTACCGCGGAGGCTGGCTGGTAAACAATGCCACCAGTGGCACATGTGAGGCTGGCTAAGGGCGCACATTGGACGCGTCTCGGACGAACAGCGGTGAGCGGGTTTTTGAGCGGTATGGGAGGCAAAATTTTTGCGATAAAAGCGAGCGGTATGCGGATTAAACGTTATGTGATGCCGACGGTATGCGGGGGTCCACTGTATCTTGTTGAAGAACTATCATATTGAAGAACTATCTCCAAATAAACTCTGCCCCCGCCACAATTCCTAACATATGTAATGACGTATTTTAAATATGATTGGGTGACTGGGAATTCGCTAATGTTTGAAGCCTGTGAAAGTGGAAAACACAAATGTTGAGGGAGACCTGTATTATCTGTATAAATAAGTCACCATGGGGCCTACGAAGATTAATGATAACTATCAACCAAAAGAAAATTGGTTAGGAAGAATTTGTTTGATACTCGAACGGATCGGCACTCGAACAGCCTTCTGGAATGAATTAAGTTTGACCACCGAGGTTCCACTGTACTTGGGCTGAGAACAACCAGTACTTGTGCTAGGAACAACCAGTACTTGTGCTAGGAACAACCAGTAACTGCAAGATCCCAGGGGTGACTTAAAATTCTGTGCATGCTTTTGAGCTCTCACTAAAACATCATAACTTCCTTGAAAAGTTAAACAGATTCTCACAACTTCTCTTAAGGAACTGCACAAGCATTAAACATCTTTCTGTTAATTCAATGTACTGGAGAAAGTCACAGCTTCATAAACTTAAGATTACTGAATGTTCAAACAATTCCTTCATAATTCTCACAAAAAGTGAGAAATTTGTAAAACCTTTTGGGTGTCAGCTGAATAGATAATACATTTCACTCATAATAATCTCTTAAGTCATGCACAGCATCTTATTATAAAGATAAATACAAGGTTGGGGATTTCAATGCTAAAGTGGGTAAAAATGTTATGGAGGGAGTAGTAGGTAAATTTGGGGTGCCAAGGGTAAATGTAAATGGGGAGACTTTAATTGAGCTATGTGTAGAAAGAAATTTGGTAATAAGTAATACATATTTCATGAAAAAGAGGATAAATAAATATACAAGGTATGATGTAGCACGTAATGAAAGTAGTTTGTTAGATTATGTATTGGTGGATAAAAGGTTGATGGGTAGGCTCCAGGATGTACATGTTTATAGAGGGGCAACTGATATATCAGATCATTATTTAGTTGTAGCTACAGTTAGAGTAAGAGGTAGATGGGAAAAGAGGAAGGTGGCAACAACAAGTAAGAGGGAGGTGAAAGTGTATAAACTAAGGGAGGAGGAAGTTCGGGCAAGATATAAGCGACTATTGGCAGAAAGGTGGGCTAGTGCAAAGATGAGTAGTGGGGGGGTTGAAGAGGGTTGGAATAGTTTTAAAAATGCAGTATTAGAATGTGGGGCAGAAGTTTGTGGTTATAGGAGGGTGGGGGCAGGAGGAAAGAGGAGTGATTGGTGGAATGATGAAGTAAAGGGTGTGATAAAAGAGAAAAAGGTAGCTTACGAGAGGTTTTTACAAAGCAGAAGTGTTATAAGAAGAGCAGAGTATATGGAGAGTCAAAGAAAGGTGAAGAGAGTGGTGAGAGAGTGCAAAAGGAGAGCAGATGAAAGAGTGGGAGAGGCACTGTCAAGAAATTTTAATGAAAATAAGAAAAAATTTTGGAGTGAGTTAAACAAGATAAGAAAGCCAAGGGAAAGTATGGAGATGTTAGTTAAAAACAGAGTAGGGGAGTTAGTAGATGGGGAGAGGGAGGTATTAGGTAAATGGCAAGAATATTTTGAGGAACTTTTAAATGTTGAGGAAGAAAGGGAGGCGGTAATTTCATGCACTGGCCAGGGAGGTATACCATCTTTTAGGAGTGAAGAAGAGCAGAATGTAAGTGTGGTGGAGGTAAGTGAGGCATTACGTAGAATGAAAGGGGGTAAAGCAGCTGGAACTGATGGGATCATGACAGAAATGTTAAAAGCAGGGGAGGGGGATATACCAGGAAAAGTATATGGTAGGGTTATAATTGAAAGAATTAGAGGTAAGACAGAATGTAGGATTGCGGATGAGCAGGGAGGCTTCAGAGTGGGTAGGGGATGTGTAGATCAAGTGTTTACATTGAAGCATATATGTGAACAGTATTTAGATAAAGGTAGGGAAGTTTTTATTGCATTTATGGATTTAGAAAAGGCATATGATAGAGTGGATAGAGGAGCAATGTGGCAGATGTTGCAAGTATATGGAATAGGTGGTAAGTTACTAAATGCTGTAAGGAGCTTTTATGAGGATAGTGAGGCTCAGGTTAGGGTGTGTAGAAGAGAGGGAGAATACTTCCCGGTAAAAGTAGGTCTTAGACAGGGATGTGTAATGTCACCATGGTTGTTTAATATATTTATAGATGGGGTTGTAAAAGAAGTAAATGCTAGGGTGTTCGGGAGAGGGGTGGGATTAAATTCTGGGGAATCAAATTCAAAATGGGAATTGACACAGTTTCTTTTTGCTGATGATACTGTGCTTATGGGAGATTCTAAAGAAAAATTGCAAAGGTTAGTGGATGAGTTTGAGAATGTGTGTAAAGGTAGAAAGTTGAAAGTGAACATAGAAAAGAGTAAGGTGATGAGGGTATCAAATGATTTAAATAAAGAAAAATTGGATATCAAATTGGGGAGGAGGAGAATGGAAGAAGTGAATGTTTTCAGATACTTGGGAGTTGACGTGTTGGTGGATGGATTTATGAAGGATGAGGTTAATCATAGAATTGATGAGGGAAAAAAGATGAGTGGTGCACTGAGGTATATGTGGAGTCAAAAAATGTTATCTATGGAGGCAAAGAAGGGAATGTATGAAAGTATAGTAGTACCAACACTCTTATATGGATGTGAAGCTTGGGTGGTAAATGCAGCAGCGAGGAGATGGTTGGAGGCAGTGGAGATGTCCTGTCTAAGGGCAATGTGTGGTGTAAATATTATGCAGAAAATTCGGAGTGTGGAAATTAGGAGAAGGTGTGGAGTTAATAAAAGCATTAGTCAGAGGGCATAAGAGGGGTTGTTGAAGTGGTTTGGTCATTTAGAGAGAATGGATCAAAGTAGAGTGACATGGAAAGCATATAAATCTATAGGGGAAGGAAGGAGGGGTAGGGGTCGTCCTCGAAAGGGTTGGAAAGAGGGGGTAAAGGTGGTTTTGTGGGCGAGGGGTTTGGACTTCCAGCAAGCATGCATGAGCGTGTTAGATAGGAGTGAATGGAGACGAATGATACTTGGGACCTGACGATCTGTTGGAGTGTGAGCAGGGTAATATTTAGTGAAGGGATTCAGGGAAACCGGTTATTTTCATATAGTTGGACTTGAGTCCTGGAAATGGGAAGTACAATGCCTGCACTTTAAAGGAGGGGTTTGGGATATTGGCAGTTTGGAGGGATATGTTGTGTATCTTTATACGTACATGCTTCTAAACTGTTGTATTCTGAGCACCTCTGCAAAAACAGTGATAATGCGTGAGTGTGGTGAAGTGTTGAATGATGATGAAAGTATTTTCTTTTTGGGGATTTTCTTTCTTTTTTGGGTCACCCTGCCTCGGTGGGAGACGGCCGACTTGTTGAAAAAAAAAAAAAAAACCAGGTACACTCAACAGACTTATCCCCCTATAATTTTTGCACTCTCTTTTATCCCCTTTGTATACTAATCCTTGCCTCTCAAGGCACAAATATTCCCTTGAAGGAAAAATGGTCAAAGGTTTGCACATTACTTGTCCTGAAGTACTGGAGAAGAGAACAGCACAATATATACAGGGGGACAGAAAATCAGTACAGTCATCCAGTCATATCTGTCTTGTTAGACATCAAATTAAAGGTAAATAGTAAGACAGGCTTATTTAGCAAGGAAAGGGAATTACCTGAATGCTAAATAAACATAAGATGCATGTTAACCCTTTCAGGGTTTCCGACGTATGTACTAGTACGTCAGAAAGAGGGTAAGGTACCTTGGGATTGGCAGAGAGCATGCATAGTTCCATTGTATAAAGGCAAAGGGGACAAAAGAGGGTGCAAAAATTATAGGGGGATAAGTCTGTTGAGTTGTAGGTAGTAGGTTGGTAGACAGCAACCATCCAGGGAGGTACTACCATCCTGCCAAGTGAGTGTAAAACAAAAGCCTGTAATTGTTTTACATAATGGTAGGATTGCTGGTGTCCATTTTTCTGTCTCATAAACATGCAAGGTTTCAGGTACACCCCATCTTACTACTTCTACTTACACTTAGGTCACACTACACATACATTTTTTTTTTTATTATTATCACACCGGCCGATTCCCACCAAGGCAGGGTGGCCCGAAAAAGAAAAACTTTCACCATCATTCACTCCATCACTGTCTTGCCAGAAGGGTGCTTTACACTACAGTTTTTAAACTGCAACATTAACACCCCTCCTTCAGAGTGCAGGCACTGTACTTCCCATCTCCAGGACTCAAGTCCGGCCTGCCGGTTTCCCTGAATCCCTTCATAAATGTTACTTTGCTCACACTCCAACAGCACGTCAAGTATTAAAAACCATTTGTCTCCATTCACTCCTATCAAACACGCTCACGCATGCCTGCTGGAAGTCCAAGCCCCTCGCACACAAAACCTCCTGTACATACATGTACAAGCATATATATACACACCCCTTTGGGTTTTCTTCCATTTTTCTTACTAGTTCTTGTTCTTGTTTATTTCCTCTTACCTCCATGGGGAAGTGGAACAGAATTCTTCCTCCGTAAGCCATGCGTGTTGTAAGAGGCGACTAAAATGCCAGGAGCAAGGGTCTAGTAACCCCTTCTCCTGTATATATTATTAAATTTAAAAGGAGAAGCTTTTGTTTTTCCTTTTGGGCCACCCCGCCTCGGTGGGATATGGCCGGTGTGTTGAAAGAAGAAGTCTGTTGAGTTGTAGGTAGTAGGTTGGTAGACAGCAACCGCCCAGGGAGGTACTACCGTCCTGCCAAGAGAGTGTAAAACGAAAGCCTGTAATTGTTTTACATGATGGTAGGATTGCTGGTGTCTTTTGTCTGTCTCATAAATATGCAAGATTACAGGTACGTCTTACTACTTCTACTTACACTTAGGTCACACTACACATACGTATAGAAGCATATATATACACACCCCTCTGGGTTTTCTTCTATTTTCTTTCTAATTCTTGTTCTTGTTTATTTCCTCTTATCTCCATGGGGAAGTGGAACAGAATTCTTCCTCTGTAAGCCATGCGTGTCGTAAGAGGCGACTAAAATGCTGGGAGCAAGGGGCTAGTAACTCCTTCACCTGTATATATTACTAAATTTAAAAGGAGAAACTTTAGTTTTTCTTTTGGGCCACCCCACCTCAGTGGGATATGGCTGGTACATTGAAAGAAGAAGAAGTCGTCTGTTGAGTATACCTGGTAAAGTGTATGGTAGAGTTGTTAGGTAAGACGCATATGCAACAGTTAGGTATCTTTATTTCAAAACGTTTCGCCTACACAGTAGGCTTCTTCAGTCGAGTACAGAAAAGTTGATAGAAGCAGAAGATACTTGAAGACGATGTAATCAGTCCATCACCCTTAAAGTTTTGAGGTGGTCAGTCCCTCAGTCTGGAGAAGAGTATTGTTCCATAGTCTGAAACAATATGGAGTTGAAGCGACAGGATGGAGCCTTATGTACCACCAAGAGGTGAGATGTAGGCCACTAGTAGAGGTAAGAATGAAGTCGTTGGGAGGTCAGGTCCCTCTCAAATCCAGCCATTCTCACTAGTAGTAGTAGTCAAAGTTGATTTCAGGTCTGTACCAAGATACCCTTGTGTTGCAGTGTCTGACAGAGTGAACATTAATATGGTATAAAATACCGACAGGTTGTTAGGTAAGACACATATGCAACAGTTAGGTACTCGACTGAAGAAGCCTACTGTGTAGGCGAAACATTTCGAAATAAAGATACCTAACTGTTGCATATGTGTCTTACCTAACAACCTGTCGGTATTTTATACCATTTTAATGTTCACTCTGTCAGACACTGCAACACAAGGGTATCTTGGTACAGACCTGAAATCAACTTGGACTACTTCTACTAGTGAGAATGGCTGGATTTGAGAGGGACCTGACCTCCCAACGACTTCATTCTTACCTCTACTAGTGGCCTACATCTCACCTCTTGGCGGTACATAAGGCTCCATCCTGTCGCTTCAACTCCATATTGTTTCAGACTATGGAACAATACTCTTCTCCAGACTGAGGGACTGACCACCTCAAAACTTTAAGGGTGATGGACTGATTACATCATCTTCAAGTATCTTCTGCTTCTATCAACTTTTCTGTACTCGACTGAAGAAGCCTACTGTGTAGGCAAAACGTTTCGAAATAAAGATACCTAACTGTTGCACATGTGTCTTACCTAACAACCTGTCGGTATTTTATACCATTTTAATGTATGGTAGAGTTACTGTATTATTGAAAGAATTAAGAGCAAGACGGAGAATAGGATAGTAGATGAACAAGGAGGCTTTAGGAAAGGTAGGGGGTGTGTGGACCAGGTGTTTACAGTGAAACATATAAGTGAACAGTATTTAGATAGGCTAAAGAGGTTTCTGTGGCATTTATGGATTTGGAAAAGGCGTATGACAGGGTGGATAGGGGAGCAATGTGGCAGATGTTGCAGGTGTATGGTGTAGGAGGTAGGTTACTGAAAGCAGTGAAGAGTTTTTACAAGGATAGTGAGGCTCAAGTTAGAGAATGTAGGAAAGAGGGAAATTATTTCCCAGTAAAAGTAGGCCTTAGACAAGGATGTGTGATGTCACCGTGGTTGTTTAATAAATTTATAGATGGGGTTGTAAGAGAAGTAAATGCGAGGGTCTTGGCAAGAGGCGTGGAGTTAAAAGATAAAGAATCACGCTTAAAGTGGGAGTTGTCACAGTTGCTCTTTGCTGATGACACTGTGCTCTTGGGAGATTCTGAAGAGAAGTTGCAGAGATTGGTGGATGAATTTGGTAGGGTATGTAAAAGAAGAAAATTAAAAGTGAATACAGGAAAGA
The DNA here is from genome assembly GCF_038502225.1 of Cherax quadricarinatus. Lineage (NCBI taxonomy): Eukaryota > Metazoa > Arthropoda > Malacostraca > Decapoda > Parastacidae > Cherax > Cherax quadricarinatus. Next base: position 30,194,198 of record NC_091317.1, on the reverse strand, counting down.
GTAAGGTTATGAGGATGACAAAAAGATTAGGTGATGAAAGAGTAGATATCAGATTGGAGGGAGAGAGTATGGAGGAGGTGAATGTATTCAGATATTTGGGAGTGGACGTGTCAGCGGATAGGTCTATGGAAGATGAGGTGAATCATAGAATTGATGAGGGGAAAAGGGTGAGCGGTGCACTTAGGAGTCTGTGGAGACAAAGAACTTTTTCCTTGGAGGCAAAGAGGGGAATGTATGAGAGTATAGTTTTACCAACGCTCTTATATGGGTGTGAAGCATGAGTGATGAATGTTGCAGCAAGGAGAAGGCTGGAGGCAGTGATGTCATGTCTGAGGGCAATGTGTGGCGTGAATATAATGCAGAGAATTCGTAGTTTGGAAGTTAGGAGGAGGTGCGGGATTGCCAAAACTGTTGTCCAGAGGGCTGAGGAAGGGTTGTTGAGGTGGTTCGAACATGTAGAGAGAATGGAGCGAAACAGAATGACTTCAAGAGTGTATCAGTCTGTAGTGGAAGGAACGTGGGGTAGGGGTCGGCCTAGGAAAGGTTGGAGGGAGGGGGTAAAGGAGGTTTTGTGTGCGAGGGGCCTGGGCTTCCAGCAGGCATGCATGAGCGTGTTTGATAGGAGCGAATGGAGACAAATGGTTTTTAACCCTTTGAGGGTCGACAGGCCCTCTCCGAAACTCGTTCTCAGGGTCGGTCAAATTTAAAAAAAAAAAAAAATTATTTTCTCTTATGAAAAGATAGAGAATCTTTTCCCGATCATAAAGACACCAAAAGTTTGAAATTTGATAGAAAACTTACGGAATTATGCTCTCGCAAAGTTAGCGGTCTTGGCGATGTTTACGCATCGGCGATTTTGCCCACTTTGAGCCCCATTTTCGGCCAATTTCACTGTACTAGTCGACAAAAAACATGAATATTTCGCTAGAACTCCATTTTTTCTATCGAATGAGTGCAAGAAACCACCCATTTATGAAATTCAACTATCCAGTACAGTGGTCAGAATTTAGCAATTTTGCCAATTTCACACAAATTTCAAAAGATGCCAATTTCCGAATAGGGTCCAGAATAAACAAGAATGACATTCCTGGCACTAAAATGACATTTCCTCTAGTCAATAGTCACGTCTCAAGGCCCCTCTTATATTCTTTTGCTTTCCACTTTGAATTTTTATTTTCACAAAAAATATAAGATTTACTGTTATGCAGACTACTGCATTAGTGTAAAAAATGGTATAAATATTATTGGTGCACTTGTGAAAGAATATTAGACTCACCAGTTGACGTGTATTGCACGCTTGGCACGATTTGTTTACTTTTGAAGTTTGGTAAAAATCGAACATTTCTGCTACTTTGAGCTCAATTTCAAGGCACCTTTCATTGTAAAACCAGTCAAAATCATCTCAATTTCTGTAATATGTCTTCCATTCTATAAAATGAGACCAAGAAAACTAGAATACAACAATAAATACCATACGAAAATACACTGCAAAGTCGCCGATTTATTAAAAAAAAAATGGTCAAAGTTTTTTTTTTCTCATTATGCACTGTGTGCTGCAGGATTTTTTTTAGACTGTGCACACTGACCACATAGACCCATTCTTTCATGTGAAGGCCTACCAGCTTTCTCCCACTAGATTTGAGGCCGCTAGAATTTATGAGTACTAGTACGTCAAAAACCCCTAAGCGTAAGACGTACTAGTACGACCAAAACCCTCAAAGGGTTAATACTTGACGTGCTGTTGGAGTGTGAGCAAAGTAACATTTATGAAGGGATTCAGGGAAACAGGCAGGCCGGACATGAGTCCTGGAGATGGGAAGTACAGTGCCTGCACTTTGAAGGAGGGGTGTTAATGTTGCAGTTTAAAAACTGTAGTGTAAAGCACCCTTCTGGCAAGACAGTGATGGAGTGAATGATGGTGAAAGTTTTTCTTTTTCGGGCCACCCTGCCTTGGTGGGAATCGGCCAGTGTGCTAATAAAAAAAAAATAGTACAGCTTATGCACCAGGGTTATTGACGTACTAGTACGCCTAAATTCTAGCGCCTTCAAATCTATTGTGAGAAAGCTGGTAAATCTACATATGAAAGAATGGGTCTATGTGGTCAGTGTGTACAGTACAGAAAAATCCTGCAGCACATAGCGCATAATGAGAAAAAAAAAAACTCCGACCGTATTTTTGGTTTAAAACAGCGACTTTGCAGTGTATTTTTGTATGGTATTTATGGTTGTATTTAGTTTTCCTGGTCTCATTTTATAGAATGGAAGACATTACAGAAATTGAGATGATTTTGATTGATTTCATAATGAAAAGTACCTTGAAATTGACCTCAAAGTAGCAGAAATGGTTGATTTTTACCAAAGTTCAAAAGTAAACAAATCATGCCAAGCGTCCAATACACATCAACTGGTGAGTCTAATATTCTTTCACAAGTGCGCTGATATTATTTATACCATTTCTACACCATTTATACATTAATGCAGTAGTCTGCATAACAGTAAATCTTCTATTTTTTGTTAGAATAAAAATTCAAAGTGGAAAGCACAAGAGATGTAAGAGGGGCCTGGGGATGTGACTAATGAACAGAGAAAACATTATTTTAGTGCCAGGAATGTCTGTCTTGTTTATTCTGGACCCTATTTGGAAATTGGCATCTTCTGAAACTTGTGTGAAATTTGCAAAATTGCCAATTTCTGACCACTTTATTGGATAGTTGAAATCAGTAAATGGGTGGTTTCTTGTACTCATTTGATAGAAAAAAATATAGTTCTAGTGAAATAGATATGATTTTTGTTGACTAGTACACTGGAATTGGATAAAAATAGGGCTCAAAGTGGGCGAAATCGCCAATGCGTAAACATCGTTGAGACCGCTAACTTCGCAAAAACATAATTCCGTAAGTTTTCCAACAAATTTCATACTTTTGGTGTCATTATGATCGGGAAAAGATTCTCTATCATTTCATAAGAAAAAATAGTTTTTTTTTCCGAAAAATTTTCAACCCTGAGAATGAGTTTAGGAGAGGGCCTCTTGACCCTGAAAGAGTTAAATGTTCCTATGTCTTGTTATAGAAGTTACGCAGTCAATGAGTTTTTTCACTTGCTGTATGTGCAGTAAATATCCTGATGTTGGAACGGAGAAGTTAGGTAAAGTCACTGGATTCCTTGAAATCAAGTGTAAGCTGCTGCCTTGGAAGTGCTCTTCATCATGCATGTACTGTCAATAACCTTTAACCCTTAAGCTGTCCATCATGTACTAGTACTTCATAGCGATCAGCGTCTATGATATAATTCACAACACCCTCAAATTTGTCGATTGCAGCAAATTTTGTCCCATGTAAAAAACAATGAGTCTGTGTGGTGGGTGTGCACAGCATCAAAAAAATCCTTCCCCTGCAGTAATGGGAATAGTTAACCTCTGAAGCTGTGTTTGGCATAAAATAGTAATGATGGGACATTTTTTTTTTAGGCTGGTTTTTATTGATGGTTTCTTTGTGCAACCAGATAGACCAAATGACATAATAAGTGACACATAATTTTGGTCAGCAGCTGTCAAGCAGAACTACATTACTGAAGCCAGGTCCCTTGCATAGTTCTACATTTGTCACGAGCTCTACTCACTCAGATAAGCAATGAGTGATAAATATTGGCTTAGAAATGAGAGAATGGGTCTGTGAAGCGAATATGCAGTTGTGCACAATATAAATAATGGGAAAAACAAAACTCCGTGTATGATTTAAAATAGTGACTTCGAGGTGTATTCTTACATGGGTTTTAGGGTTTTATTGGTAGATTCTCGGTATCAATTGATGGCATGATAGACACACTACTAAAACAGAGATGATTCTGACTGGTTTCAGGACTGGAAGTAGCTTGAAACTGAACTCAAAGCAACAAAAATATTCATTTTTTGCCGATATTCTTGAGGACAGGTAAGGCCTCCCTTACACCTCCAGTCCATTTCATGGGTTTTTAATTAACAGGTCTGATTCAACTACAGTACTATTGGGATGCTGTAAACCATGACCAATCTTTTGTGGTTATATTTTATTAAATAGAGTAAATCTTCTGAGGAAGTGACTAATGAACAGAGGAAATGGTTTAGTACCAGGAATGTTTACACTGTTTATTTTGGACTATTTTTTTAATTATACTTTTTTTAATTTTGTGTAAAATTGGTCAAAATACAAAATTCTGAGCACTTTACAGGGAAGTTGAAATAGTTGAAGGGGCAGTTTCCTGTGATCATTTGACAGAATGGAAGGCATACTAGAGAAATAGCTACAAATTTGGTTGAATGGAGCAAAGAAATTGGCTTAAAATAGAACTCAAAGTGGGCAAAATCACCAATGTGTAAATGGCACCTAGACTCCTAAATTTGTGCTTGCATAATTACAACAAGTTTTCCATCAAATACAGCCACTCCTCACTTAGCAACGTACTCATTTACTGACCACTCAGACTTATGACCAGCTCTCCAACCAATATACAAACCAAACTAATGCATATTAGAGTCGATTTCCTCTATTCTGTTTATTACGGTATACAGTAAACTACTGTATAAACATTTAAAAATATATCAGAAATGTTATAAATGGTGCCAAGGTGACATTAAAAAAATGTCTAAAGATGGCTGACACAAACCCACTACCAGTATAGTATGGTCCTCGCTTAATTACCACTTCGCTTACCGACCTACTCTTAGGAATGGAACCCCGTCGTTAAGTGAGGAGAGGTTGCATCGTACTTTTGGTGTCATTACCTTCAGAAAAGGATTCTCTACCATTTCAAAAGATTTTTTTTTTAAAGTGGACACTAAGCGCAATATTAATTTTGGGGGTCTGGATAGTGAAAGGGTTAGACCCAGGATTAGAAAAAAAAAATCAAGTATAACTTATTTCCACTTCAGTCATCAATGCGTGCCATTACTGTATTATCAAGAAACAATGAAGTCATCTTGGTACTTACTATTGCAAAAGACGTGTGATGTTTCCTGAAGACTGTGTGTTGATGCTAGCAGCAGCTTCAGTTAAAACCTCCTCACCACTCTTGTTATTGTAAATGCCAACTACCACACCTGCCTGCAAATAGGGATAATACAGTAATGTATTATAAAGCTTTTCAGATATCATAAACTTCCAGTAATGTACGTATTATTACAATGCATTACAGTGCTGTACTTTTTGTATAATTCTCTAACAATTTATAGAAAAGAAGAGAGAAAAAGAAAAATCTAGGTTTTTTCTGAAGTTATCGGGGGAAGTTAAATTTTGCACTGTTGTATTCCTACACATCCTACTTATGTAGGAGGTATCTGATCAGACAAGATCACCAATAATCATAACAATCAAGTTAAGTGGTAAGCCTGACAAGATTAATAAAGTAGAAGATTTCTCTCCTAACTTGACACCCATGGCTCTTACTCCTGGAAGGAAGGAAGAACAGTTGAATAAAGAGCACTGCTGCACCATGCTGTATTGAAAATTCTGGACTTTTTTCTTATGAATGCCAATAATAATCAGATTAAATTCATACACTAAACTCTCGATAAAATGGCCCTCAATATAATGGGCCTCAATATAGTGGACTTCGATATAATGAACCTGTATATTACACTTTTAAAATAAAGGTCAAAACACACTGGATAAATTGTATTTTTATCTCTTATTCTCAATGTTTACTGCAATACACAGCAAATGGCAAATTGTGTATAGTGTTATATCAGGTATACAGTAGAGTACTTAAAGGCTTTTCTGCTATTTTTTTTTTATAATTGTTCTGATCTGAGAGAGAGACTAACAGTTCCCCCCCCCCCCCCCTTTCTGCATTAGTCCATTATATTGAGGGTTAACTAAAATGAGTCCAAATTTGAAATAAAATTATTATCCAGACCTAATTTAGTAGCTAATATTCACAAATTCTGAATTTGTAGAAACCTCTTGGAACTTAACCCATGAAACTGACACATGTGCAACATCTAGGTATCTTTATTGTAGACATTTCGCCATCCAGTGGCTTTATCAATACAAATTCCAGGACATAATTTGAAGACAGTAGAACTATATACAGTGGAACCTTGACTTACGAGCTTAATCCGTTCCAGGAGCTAGCTCATAACTCAATTTACTCGTACATCAAATTAATTTTCCTCATTTAAATTTATTGAAAAGCCATTAATTAGTTCCTGCACTCTTGAGAGATGAGAAAAATGCACGAATATGATGGTATTATCAACTGTACAGCTTATCTATCACAATTCATCTAATATGTTGGAGTGTGAGCAGGGTAATATTTAGTGAAGGGATTCAGGGAAACCGGTTATTTTCATATAGTCGGACTTGAGTCCTGGAAATGGGAAGTACAATGCCTGCGCTTTAAAGGAGGGGTTTGGGATATTGGCAGTTTGGAGGGATATGTTGTGTATCTTTATACGTATATGCTTCTAAGCTGTTGTATTCTGAGCACCTCTGCAAAAGCAGTGATAATGTGTGAGTGTGGTGAAAGTGTTGAATGATGATGAAAGTATTTTCTTTTTGGGGATTTTCTTTCTTTTTTGGGTCACCCTGCCTCGGTGGGAGACGACCGACTTGTTGGAAAAAAAAAAAGAAAAAAAAAAAATAGCACAGAAACACAATATATACTCTAGAATGAATAAAATAGGCCATAATATGGTGGCAGCAGCAGTGACAGAAGTGTCCGCCGTTTCTGTCCCAATTTGACCGTAGTATCTTCCCACGTTCTTACTGTAAGAGAAAACAGAGTATTTTTGTGGCTAACTGCAGTAGATCACTAGGACCCATGGTTAGAAAAAAGAAATTTGGCCAAATGACTGTAAAAAATGCAAACAAGCACGAGAGAACTGCCCCCACACGGTTGTAAACATGTTTACTGCTTACCAGCTGTGCCAATTAGCAGAAGCAATCTGAATTATTATTAAGTATGTTTTATTTTATTTTATTATCACACTGGCCGATTCCCACCAAGGCAGGGTGGCCCAAAAAAGAAAAACTTTCACCATCATTCACTCCATCACTGTCTTGCCAGAAGGGTGCTTTACACTACAGTTTTTAAACTGCAACATTAACACCCCTCCTTCGGAGTGCATGCACTGCACTTCCCATCTCCAGGACTCAAGTCCGGCCTGCCGGTTTCCCTGAACCCCTTCATAAATGTTACTTTGCTCACACTCCAACAGCACGTCAAGTATTAAAAACCATTTGTCTCCATTCACTCCTATCAAACACGCTCACGCACGCCTGCTGGAAGTCCAAGCCCCTCGCACACAAAACCTCCTTTACCCCCTCCCTTCAACCTTTCCTAGGCCGACCCCTACCCCGCCTTCCTTCCACTACAGACTGATACACTCTTGAAGTCATTCTGTTTCGCTCCATTCTCTCTACATGTCCGAACCACCTCAACAACCCTTCCTCAGCCCTCTGGACAACAGTTTTGGTAATCCCGCACCTCCTCTTAACTTCCAAACTACGAATTCTCTGCATTATATTCACACCACACATTGCCCTCAGACATGACATCTCCACTGCCTCCAGCCTTCTCCTCGCTGCAACATTCATCACCCATGCTTCACACCCATATAAGAGCGTTGGTAAAACTATACTCTCATACATTCCCCTCTTTGCCTCCAAGGACAAAGTTCTTTGTCTCCACAGACTCCTAAGTGCACCACTCACTCTTTTTCCCTCATCAATTCTATGATTCACCTCATCTTTCATAGACCCATCCGCTGACACGTCCACTCCCAAATATCTGAATACATTCACCTCCTCCATACTCTCTCCCTCCAATCTGATATTCAATCTTTCATCACCTAATCTTTTTGTTATCCTCATAACCTTACTCTTTCCTGTATTCACCTTTAATTTTCTTCTTTTGCACACCCTACCAAATTCATCCACCAATCTCTGCAACTTCTCTTCAGAATCTCCCAAGAGCACAGTGTCATCAGCAAAGAGCAGCTGTGACAACTCCCACTTTGTGTGTGATTCTTTATCTTTTAACTCCACGCTTCTTGTCAAGACCCTCGCATTTACTTCTCTTACAACCCCATCTATAAATATATTAAACAACCACGGTGACATCACACATCCTTGTCTAAGGCCTACTTTTACTGGGAAATAATTTCCCTCTTTCCTACATACTCTAACTTGAGCCTCACTATCCTCGTAAAAACTCTTCACTGCTTTCAGTAACCTACCTCCTACACCATACACTTGCAACATCTGCCACATTGCCCCCCTATCCACCCTATCATACGCCTTTTCCAAATCCATAAATGCCACAAAGACCTCTTTAGCCTTATCTAAATACTGTTCACTTATATGTTTCACTGTAAACACCTGATCCACACACCCCCTACCTTTCCTAAAGCCTCCTTGTTCATCTGCTATACTATTCTCCGTCTTACTCTTAATTCTTTCAATAATAACTCTACCATACACTTTACCAGGTATACTCAGCAGACTTATCCCCCTATAATTTTTGCACTCTCTTTTATCCCCTTTGCCTTTATACAAAGGAACTATGCATGCTCTCTGCCAATCCCTAGGTACCTTACCCTCTTCCATACATTTATTAAATAATTGCACCAACCACTCCAAAACTATATCCCCACCTGCTTTTAACATTTCTATCTTTATCCCATCAATCCCGGCTGCCTTACCCCCTTTCATTCTACCTACTGCCTCACGAACTTCCCCCACACTCACAACTGGCTCTTCCTCACTCCTACAAGATGTTATTCCTCCTTGCCCTATACACGATGTATTATGTATGTATTATGCATTATTATTATTAGTATTAATTTAGGGAACTGAAGATCTTTCATTATAATTATTATTATTATTATTAATTTAGGGAACTGAAGCTCTATCGTTATAATAATAATAATAATAATTATAATATTAGTAGTATTATATTATTATTATTATTGTTGTTATTATTAATTTAGGGAACTGAAGCTCTACTGTTATTATAATAATACAGTAGACCACCATTGAAGAATTGCTGCACAATTTTATGTAACACATCGTATAATTAGTTTAACATGGTTCAGTTTGTGGGAAGGAAAAAAAAAATTCTTTTGCTCAAGCAGCCACCTAGTTGTGGAGCAGCCAGTGAGCTATCCCCTACCACTTCCTGACACCACCCCACCATCCCAGCATTCATAATTCATACATGTCCAGTCTTTCTCTGCTACAAGGCAGCTGTGTTTGTCAATTGTGTTTTGATATTTTAATTACTATATCTTGTATCTGCCAAGCAATCATGACACCCAGTAGCCATATTAGTGTTGCTGAAAGCGGCACGAAGAGGTACAGGTCCTCCATCACAAATCCGGCATCATTGGGACCTGTAAATAAATAACAAAAAGGCACAATACCGTGACTGGAACGATACACAAATAACCCGCCCATAAAAGACAGAAGCTTACGACGACGTTTCGGTCCGACTTGTCAATGGTCCAAGTCGGACCGAAACGTCGTCGTAAGCTTCTGTCTTTTATGTGCGGGTTATTTGTGTATTGGGACCTGTAGTGTGCTGGATTACTGAGTTTGCCAGATCACAGAGTGGTTAGGGTAGAATACACTTAATAAAATTAACAAGCTTGACTTACACAAAGTTCATTGAACATCGGCAAAAATCGAACATTTCCACTACTTTGAGCTCAATTTCAAGGTACTTTTCGTCATGAAAGCAATCAAAATCATGTCTATTTCTGTAATGTATCTTCCATTCTATCAAATGAGACCAAAAAACAAGAATACAGCCATAAAAACCATGCGAAAATATACCGCAAAGAGGCAGCTAATGGCTGAGAAGTGAACTCCCTTATTTATCGTCTGTCTTTTTTTTTGTTGTACGTTAAGAAGCATCTTTCCATCATACATTGCCCAAGTTTCAATGAGACAGCCCAACAAACAACCGAGAAAAAAATATTTACCAAAAATCATATATGACAAGCCCAAGCCAGGTACTGGAAATAAGTCACTTTGTCTATACATATGCTGCTATGTATGATAATCTATGTAACTGTATTTGTGTATACCTGAATGAACTTATTTACTTACTTCTAGTCTGTCGACTGAGTACAAGAAACTGCCCATTCACTTATTTCAACTACCCAATAAAGTGGTCAGAAATTGGCAATCTGTCCAATTTCACACAAATTTCAACATGCCAATTTCAAAATAGGGTCCAGAATAGACAATGGAGACATTCCTGGCACTAAAATAACATTTTCTCTGTTCATTAGTCATGGCTACAGGCCCCTCTTATATTACTCTTGCTTACCATTTGGAATTTTTATTCACAAAAAAATAGAAGATTTACTGTTATGCAGACTACTGCATTATTGTAATAATTGTATAAATAATGTCAACCATTTTTGACTCCGTATTGGAATTTGGACTGGCAGGCGGACAGGTACTGGATGGTGACATCATTTGTTTACTCTTGAGCTTCGCTAAAGAATAGAACATTTTTGCTACTGTGAGTGCAATTTCAAGGTACTTTTCATTATGAAAGCAATCAAAATCATATCTATTTCTGTAATATATCTTTCATTCTATCAAATGAGACCGAAAAAACGAGAATATAATCATAAAAAACATACAAAAATATACCGCTAAGCAGCCGCTAATGGCTGAGAAGTGAACTCTGCTATTTATGGTCTGATTTCTTTCATTTTTGGTGTACGTTAAGAAGTATCTTTCCATAATACATTGCCCAAGTTTTAATAAGATAACCCAACAAACAAATGAAAAATAATAATAATAATAATAATAATAATAATAATAATAATATTTTTATTTACTACACGTACATGTACAAGGTATACATGTACAGGCCTAGCTGACATCAGTGACATACTACTATATAGAAAGCTGCTTGTTATGCAGAGTATTTCAAGAAAATTAGGTCAGTGTCCCAGGATAACACCCACACTAGTCGGCTAACACCCAGGTACCCATTTACTGATGGGTAAATATAGACAACAGTTGTAAAGGAACACGCCTAATGTTTCTACCCTGGCTGGGAATTGAATATTTACCAAAAATCATATGTGGCTAATCCAAGCCAGGCACTAGAAATAAGCCATGTTGACTTTTTTGGGGTTATCCTAGGTTCTCTACACATACAGTGGACCCCCGGTTTACGATATTATTTCATTCCAGAAGTATGTTCAAGTGCCAGTACTGAACGAATTTGTTCCCATAAGGAATATTGTGAATTAGATTAGTCCATTTCAGACCCCCAAACATACACGTACAAATGCACTTACGTAAATACACTTACATAATTGGTCGCATTGGGAGGTGATCGTAAAGCGGGGGTCCACTGTATGCTGCTGTGTGTGATAATCTACATAGAGAAAATAACTTTTTTGTTTCAGTTTTATGGTGCAGTACGAGTGTATATCACAGTTCCCCTTGTGCTATACTCTGTTTTCTCTAATATAAGCCCTCAAGACAGGGATAGGAGAATGGTACGTGTATTTGTATACCATCTCCTCTTCATACCTCTGTCGAACTGCTCGGTATTATGCCAAATATTATTTATTCTGGAGCATTTAACATGTTTTACGTTATTTATATTGTTTATTATGTCATATTAGATCAACTGTGATAGGCAAAGAAGCTGCAGTGTTGATATTAGCGTATTAATAAAGCATATTCTCCTGCATCACGAGACTGAGCTCATGGCAACCAACAGTGGCTTCAAAGCCACCTTATCTTTAATGGACAATGTACAGTGGACCCCCGCATAACGGACGCCTTGCATAACGGACAATCCGCATAGCGGACGCTTTGATCGCTAAAATTTTGCCCCGCATAGCGCCCAAAAACCCGCTCAGCGGCCTTCGTCCGAGACGCGTCCAATGTGCGGCCTGAGCCACGCTCACATGTTCCGCCGGTGGCATTGTTTACCAGCCAGCCTCCGCAGTAACATCCAAGCATACAATCGGAACATTTCGTATTATTACAGTGTTTTTGGTGATTTTTTCTGGAAAATAAGTGACCATGGGCCCCAAGAAAGCTTCTAGTGCCAACCCTACAGCAGTAAGGGTGAGAATTACTATGGAGATGAAGAAAAAGATCATTGATAAGTATGAAAGTGGAGTGCGTGTCTCCGAGCTGGCCAGGTTGTATAATAAACCCCAATCAACCATTGCTACTATTGGTGGTACAGCTGCTGCTTCTGCTGTACCACCGTCAGCTGCTGCTGCTGCTGTAGCATCGTCTGCTGCTGCTGTAGCATCGTCTGCTGCTGCTGTAGCATCGTCTGCTGCTGCTGTAGCATCGTCTGCTGCTGCTGTAGCATCGTCTGCTGCTGCTGTAGCATCGTCTGCTGCTGCTGTAGCATCGTCTGTTGCTGCTGTAGCATCGTCTGTTGCTGCTGTACCACCGTCAGCTGCTGCTGCTGCTGTAGCATCGTCTGCTGCTGCTGCTGCTGTAGCATCGTCAGTTGCTGCTGTAGCATCGTCTGCTGCTGCTGTAGCATCGTCTGTTGCTGCTGTAGCATCGTCTGTTGCTGCTGTACCACCGTCAGCTGCTGCTGCTGCTGTAGCATCGTCTGCTGCTGCTGTAGCATCGTCTGTTGCTGCTGTAGCATTGTCTGTTGCTGCTGTACCACCGTCAGCTGCTGCTGCTGCTGTACCACCGTTGTTGGTGTGGCTTATTGAGAATACCAAGAAACAATTAACCCCAGAGGGTTAGCTACCCAGGATAACCCAAGAAAGTCAGTGTCATCGAAGACTGTCTAACTTATTTCCATTGGAGTCCTTAATCTTGTCTCCCAGGATGCAACCCACACCAGTTGACTAACACCCAGGTGAACAGGGAAAATGCCTGGAACTAGTGCTCATATTGGTGAATTTAGAGCCAGCAAAGGTTGGTTTGAGAGATTTAAGAATCGTAGTGGCATACACAGTGTGATAAGGCCTGTTCTGGAAGAAAATACCAAACAGGACCTACAGTACTCAGGAGGAAAAGGCACTCCCAGGACACAGTGTCTCATCAGTCATTGCTGCATCTTCAATAAAGGTAAGTGTCATTTATTCTTCATTTAGTAGAGTAGTACATGCACAATATATATTGTGCATGTACTACTCTACTATTGTGCATGTATCCTTCTCTTTGTGTGTAGGAAAATGTATATTTCATGTGGTAAAAAAATTTTTTTCATACTTTTGGGTGTCTTGCACGGATTAATTTGATTTCCATTATTTCTTATGGGGAAAATTCATTCGCATACCGAACATTTCGCATAACAGCCAGCCCTCTTGCACGGATTAAGGTCGCTATGCGGGGGTCCACTGTACTGTGTAGGTGCTTTACACAACAAAAAACATTTCTTTTATTCATTGGAACTATGGCTAGGGCTAAAAGTAAGCAGGTTATAACAATAAATGGAGAAAAAGAAATTGGAATGACTTATGCAGCAAGTAGCGCCACCAAACAGTACCAGCAGGTTGGTGTGGCGACCCTGGAAATTCGAAATTACATTACCAAAATTAGTGCAGAATAACTGAAGGAACCGAATAACTGATTGCCGGATTTGTGATGGCGGACCTGTACAAGCACTTAAGCATAAGTACACATTAATACAATTATCATACATAGTGTAAATTACCTAGGATAACCCAAAAAAGTATGACAAAGTTTAAACCTCACTTCTTCACCATGAAGAGGTTCATAAAGTCGTAAACTGCATGCTATAAAATTACTATACAGTACTGTACTGCAGTAGTACAGGTTACAATACCCTTATTATTAGTGCCTGGTTGTTTTCTGAATCAGCAGACCAAGTCCACCAATCCAGAACATTCTATGTTTGTTACGATAGTGAAAAAATAATTTCATATGGAAGTTGTGGACAACTGGCAATATTATACACCCCCTCTCCTATTAGTCCATCAGAGAGTCCAATGTAGTGTGTTTTTTTTTTTGACTAAATTCCACTGTTACCATCATGAAATTATAATAAATCTCAAATGAATAAGGTTTCTTCCTGTCAGTTCCACACCCTGTTTACTGGTAGGAAGCATGGTGGTGGTGGTGGAACAACAGGTCCTGGTCTACTTGTTTACTCATGCTAAACCATACCCCCGGCCGGGATTGAACCCGCGGTCATAGAGTCTCATGCTAGTTAGTGTTAACCATGATGCACTGTGTGGACCTGTTGGGTCTAAGAATTTTTCCAAGGCATGAATAGGTTGTACTGAGGTCAAAAATATTGGCAAGGTGTTATAGTTGAAGACACAAAAAATTGTGTGTACACATACATAACTATCAGTTGCTTACTAGTGTGTTAAACACAGTTAAGAGGTTAATAGTAGCTACTCACAGTAACATCAAAACAGAGCATTTTTAAGAAGACTTCTAAGTGCAGTTGATGTCTCATTTTGTTTTAGATACATTAGTTTTTGGAGCCAATGGGTCTTGGGGACAAGGTCTGGAATATAGCCTACAGTTTGCTAGAATAACCCATGTTCACTTTGAAGGAATTTGATCGTAACCACATTTTTATATACACTTCACCTGTTAAGAGCAAGAGTAAGACGAACCCAAGCTGCAGGAGGAGGAAAACTAGAAAAAAATTTCAAATGTATGTATATTTCAACAATGTTTACAGTAAACACATGATTATTAGAGACATGCTGCACATTGGTGATAATTATGAAGAGTTAACCTTGGATAATCCCACAAAGCTAAAGAGTTATTTTTCCCACTGTTCTCCTTTTCTGCAGCTTCATTAACCTCGAGTTTCAGCCGCCCCAAGTTTCGATCATTGAGTGCGACTGCTACATAATTAACCATGGGCCCAAAGAAACTTTCTAATGCCTGCCCTGTGGTAAAGAGAGAAACACAACAGAATTAAAGAAAGATTATCGAAAAATACGAAAGTGGTATGAATGTGCTGGAGTTTGCCAGGTTGTATGGCAAAAACAAATCAACCATCAGTTCCATCCTGGCGAAGAAAAAAAATCAAGGAAACTGATGTTGCAAAAGGGGTATAGTATATGCTAACGAAAAATAGATCATAGACAATCGAAGATGTTGAGAAGTTGTTGTTAGTGTGGATCAATGATAAACAATTAGTGCAAGATAGTGTTTCGAGACGATCATTTGTGAAAAGATGAGGCAGTTGCACTCGGATCTGGTAAAGAAAATGCCTGGAACGAGTGTTGCTGTTAGTAAATTTAAGGCCAGCAGAGGCTGATTTGACAACTTCAAGAAGCATAGTGGTATACACAGCATTGCAAGGCATGGCAAGGTTGCAAATTGTGACAAACGTGCAGCTGAAAAATTCATGCATGAATTCAAGGACTATGTAGAGGCTCAAGGATTCGTCCCCAATAAGTGTTCAATTGTGACGAAACAGGCCTCTTTTGGAAGAAAATGCCAAAGAGGACCTACATCATGCAGGAGGAAAAGGCACTGCCAGGACACAAGCCTATGCAAGACAGGCTAACTCCCTTGCTCTGTGGTAATACTAGTGGGGATTTAAAAGAAGCCTTTACTGGTGTATCACTCTGAAAAATCCCAGAGTGTTCAAGAAAAACAATGTCATCAAGAGTAGATTGTGTGTGTTGTGGAAAGCTAACAATAAGGCATGGGTCACAAGGCAAATTTTCATTGACTGGGTCCATGAAGTGTTTGGCTCAAGTGTGAAAAAATACCTCCAGGAAAATAAATTGCCACTCAAGTGCCTCCTGGTATTGGACAATGCTCCTGCTCATTCTCCAAATTTGGTAGACCAATTGTCCAGGGATTTCAGTTTTCTAATGGTGAAGTTCTTGCCTCCTAACACTACTCCTCTTATCCAGCCCATGGACCAGCAGGTCATTTCAGACTTCAAAAAACTCTACACATAAGCACTGTTTCCAAGGTGCTTTGAAGTGACCTCAGACACTGAACTGACCCTAAGAGAGTTCAGGAGGAATCACTTCAATATCTACAACTGCATAAGCCTTATAGGTAAAGCTTGGCAAGGAGTGACTTCCAGGACTTTGAACTCTGCTTGGAGAAAATTGAGGCCAGAATGTGTCCAACAGAAGGATTTTGAAGGGTTTGAGGCTGACCCTGTCAACCCTATGCCTGTTGTGGAATGTATTGTGGCACTGGAGAATTCCTTGGGGTTGGATGTGAGTGGCCAGGAAGAGTTGGTGGAGGACCACGGGGAAGAGCTAACCACTGAAGAGCTACAAGAGCTTTATCTGGAATAACAACAGACCACAGCTGAGGAATTTGCTTCAGAGGAGGAGGAAGAGGGAGGGAAGGAGATGCCTTCTTCAGAGATTAAGGAGATTTGTGCAATGTGGAGTAGGGTGCAAGCTTTTGCTGAGAAATATCACCCTGAGAAAGCTGAAACAAGCTATCTCTGCAACATGTTCAGTGACAAAACCATGTCCCATTTCAGGCAAATGCTAAAGAGACACCAGAAACAGACCTCTCTGGAGAGTTTTTTTTGAGCGACAGGAGTCCAGTGACTCAAGCTGGTCCTAGTGGCATTAAAAAACAAAGAAGGGAAATAACCCCGGATAAGGACTTGTCACCTAAAGTCTTTATGGAAGGGGATTCCCCTTCCAAACAATAATATAGTCCTCCCTCTCTCCTCCCTGTCTTCCATATGCCAACAAGAGTCTTCAGTAAAGGTATGTAAATGTTATTTTAAATGTTTATTTATGTATTTCATTAGTCATATAAGTACTATATGTTGTATTATAATTGTTTTGTGTTTGTAAAACTATAGTTATTCTTTAAAAAAATGTAGTTTTTTTTTTTTTATATTTTTGGGTGTCTTCTATTCTATTTGATTCGCCGGAACAGATTAATTGGCTATACATTATTTCTTATGGGAAATATTGCTTTGACTTTCGAACAATTTGAGTTTCGGCCAAGCTTCTGGAACGGATTACGGCCGAAACTCGAGGTACCACTGTACATCTGTTAGGCTAATAAACAACTGAAAGTGATCATCGTAAGGCGACCAGCTCAATAACTGTTTATTATCTTACATCTGGGCACCAGCTGCCAGTTCAATTGGCATGGAAAAATAAGACAGTTGAAGCAGACTTTATCGAGATTATAAACATCAACCCAAAAAAGCCAAGCAGGGTGACTTATCTCTTATAGGGTCCTTAGATTCTGTCTGATGTGACCTAGAACAGTCAACCTCCATGGCATCTAATGTACAGTAAGGCCCCGCTTTACGGCATTTCGCCTTATGGCGTTCCGCTAATACGGCGGTCAAATTATGACCAAAATTTGCTATACGGCAAGCGGTCTTTTAAATACGGCGCCCCCACCCGGTTTGTTTACATTTTCTGTGACCACATCTATTATGTCAGGAAACTTTCCAAAATTTAAACTGTTTTAAAGTTACTGCATATTTTATATGTAGTCTGATAATTATACTTATGTGTACCTGTACTTAAATATACTTACACACTGTGCTGGTGTGCAGGTACACATTAAAATCACTAAGTCTCTCTCTACTCATGACACCAATACTACGTAATAATAATCACTCTTGGGCACACTAAATGTCTTATTTTACATCAATATAGGCATTTTCATTAATCCATCTATGATATTTTCCTCAAAATTATATATGAAACCCATTACATAGCATATAAACATGATACATACACTCAGAATAAAAATTGATGTAAATATGACATTTGTTAACAAAGCAGCTGTGTAGGTAGTGTCGAAAGAATTACGTTTTCTCTAGTCAAACACTGGGGGGTAACTGTAGAAAAATATTCTTTTCGTATGCCTTTACTCTATGTATAGCAATTCACGACCCTTGTGAGTTTAGTGCTTTTTATCATAAATAATAATAATAATTATTATTATTAATAATAATAATATTAGTAATAATAATAATATTATTATTATTATCATCTTCATTCACTCTAAAAATGGTGTGTTGCTGTTTGTTTATTCTGAACAAACTTGTACAACTTGTACACAATGTAAGAGTATTTGTATTGTGAGGTAATTATTATTAAAATAAAAAAATATTGAGGTAAATGTTTTACAAACTCTTACAAATGGACGTGAATGAACTAAAAGTAGACACACATTAATACGCATTTCGCCTGACCAAGTGATCATCCACTACCTGTTCAGTTTGTGTTCTTACATTGTCTCAACTCTGTATCTCGTTCTCTCTCTCGTTTACTCTTTCGTTAACTAGTTGGCTCTCATTGACGATGGCATCTAAGGTTAGCTGTAATAAAAAGAGAAGTCGTAAGCCTCTTGCTTTAAGTGCCAAGTTAGAGGATGATGGTGTGCCATTTTGATTTTATTCAATAAACACCCTGCCACTCACTTCTCACACATTAGTATTAATATTTTAAGGAAAGTAATAAGTGTACTCTGTGTGTATCTTACCTTTTACTGTGTTTTTAATGCCTATTTCTATTGCTAACTTAATATAAGTTAGTGTAAACTTGTTGTCTGGCATTTATTGCATATTTTATATGCTCTGATAATAATACTTGTGGAGCCGGGTGGAGGGACAACATTACGTTTTCTCTCTGTTCAGCCATCAGAGAAAACGTGTATGAATCTGCGTTTGGCCCAGCCACTCCCCCACTCCGCTTTTGTTTACAATTTTCGGCATGAATTATTCATGATGGTATCTAAAGGTAGTTGTTAGAAATGATTAAATTCAGTGAACAAGACATGTCGATGCTAATAAAATGGCTCTGGGCCACAGTGTAGGTAGCCGGTAGGTGTAGCCCAGGCTACACCTACCAGCTACCTACACTGACTTTATACAAATAAATACTACTCACCTCTCTTCCTATATTAAGACTACACATATTTTAAGGTAAATAATGAGTGTACTGTATGTGCATTCTACCTCTCTGGGATGTTTTAAATATCATATATTAAGTATGAGACGGGGAGCCAGAGCTACCTACACCTGGGCTACCTGCACCTGACTTCCTACAAATAAGTACAGTGGACCCCCGCATACCGTTGGCATCACATAACGTTAAATCCGCATACCGAAACATTTTATCGCTAAGATTTTGCCTCGCATACCGCTAAAAAACCCGCTCAACACTATTCGTCCGAGACGCGTCTAATGTGCGGCCTGAGCCAGCCTCACATGTTCCGCCGGTGGCATTGTTTACAAGCCAGCCTCCGCGGTAACATCCAAGCATAAAATCGTAACATTTCGTATTATTACAGTGTTTTTGGTGATTTTATCTGCAAAATAAGTGACCATGGGCCCCAAGAAAACTTCTAGTGCCAACCCTGTGGTAAAAAGGGTGAGAAATATTATCGAAATACTGTGGTACCATGGTCAACTGCTGCTGCTGCTGTAGCACTGTCAGCTGCTGCTGCTGCTGCTGTAGCACCGTCAGCTGCTGCTGTACCACCGTCAGCTGCTGCTGTAGCACTGTCAGCTGCTGCTGCTGCACTGTCAGCTGCTGCTGCTGCTGTAGCACTGTCAGCTGCTGCTGCTGCTGCTGCTGTAGCACTGTCAGCTGCTGCTGCTGCTGCTGTAGCACTGTCAGCTGCTGCTGCTGCTGCTGCTGTAGCACTGTCAGCTGCTGCTGCTGCTGCTGCTGCTGCTGCTGCTGCTGTAGCACCGTTGTTGGTGTGGCTTATTGAGAGTACCAAGAAACAATTAACCCCAGAGGGTTAGCCACCCAGGATAGCCCAAAAAAGTCATTGTCATCAAAGACTGTCTAACTTATTTCCATTGGGGTCCTTAATCTTGTCTCCCAGGATGCAACCCACACCAGTCGACTAACACCCAGGTGAACAGGGAAAAATGCCTGGAACTAGTGCTCATATTGGTGAATTTAAAGCCAGCAAAGGTTGGTTTGAGAGATTTAAGAATCGTAGTGGCATACACAGTGTGATAAGGCTTGTTCTGGAAGAAAATGCCAAACAGGACCTACAGTACTCAGGAGGAAAAGGCACTCCCAGGACACAGTGTCTCATCAGTCATTGCTGCATCTTCAATAAAGGTAAGTGTCATTTATTCTTCATTTAGTAGAGTAGTACATGCACAATATATACTGTGCATGTACTACTCTACTATTGTGCATGTACTACTCTACTATTGTGCATGTATCCTTCTCTTTGTGTGTAGGAAAATGTATATTTCATGTGGTAAAAATTTTTTTTTCATACTTTTGGGTGTCTTGCACGGATTAATTTGATTTCCATTATTTCTTATGGGGAAAATTCATTCGCATAACGATAATTTCGCATAACAATGAGCTCTCATGAACGGATTAATATCGTTATGTGGGGGTCCACTGTACTACTCACCTCTCTCCCTACATTAAGATTACAAATACTTTAAGATAAGTAATGAATTTACTGTGACTGTATTTTACTTTGTGTTTTTAATGCCTAGTTCTATTACTAACATAATATAATTTGGTGTAAACTTGTTGTCTGGCATTTATATGCATTTATAAATGGAAAAAATGGAGTTCTGCCTTCCGGCGATGTCTGCTTTCCGGCGACAGCCTGGAACCTAACCCACCGTATAAGTGGGGCCCTACTGTATAAAAAATGTAACCATAATCTTACTAGACTATAACCCAAATTATTTTTCTGAATTCTTGAACTGAACTGAACTAAAGTTCTTGAACTGAATGTCATCTAATACAAAAAAAAAAAAAGTACCCAATGTCATCTCCCAATCGTTAAGCAATTGATTGTGTACCCTTTCGGTAAATAAACAAACCTGTAATTCCTCTCAATTAAACTTGTTAAAGCCATAGATCATGAACTATTAGAATAATCAATTCTCTTGTATTCATTGTAAACTCCTAAATTTACATTTACTGTTATTGCCTTATTAATCTTAAGCTAGTCTTAAGTTTGCCCAAAATGTTCTGCATATTTTTTTTTTTTTTAACAAGTTGGCCATCTCCCACCGAGGCAGGGTGACCCAAAAAAGAAAGAAAATCCCCAAAAAGAAAATACTTTCATCATCATTCAACACTTTCACCACACTCACGCATTATCAGTTTTTGCAGAGGTGCTCAGAATACAACAGTTTAGAAGCATACACATATAAAGATACACAACATATCCCTCCAAACTGCCAATATCCCAAACCCCTCCTTTAAAGCACAGGCATTGTACTTCCCATTTCCAGGACTCAAGTCCAACTATATGAAAATAACCAGTTTCCCTGAATCCCTTCACTAAATATTACCCTGCTCACACTCCAACAGATCGTCAGGTCCCAAGTACCATTCGTCTCCATTCACTCCTATCTAACACGCTCACGCACGCTTGCTGGAAGTCCAAGCCCCACGCCCACAAACCCTCCTTTACCCCCTCTCTCCAACCCTTTCGAGGACGACCCCTACCCCGCCTTCCTTCCCCTATAGATTTATATGCTTTCCATGTCATTCAACTTTGATCCATTCTCTCTAAATGACCAAACCACCTCAACAACCCCTCTTCTGCCCTCTGACTAACGTTTTTATTAACTCCACACCTTCTCCTAATTTCTACACTCCAAATTTTCTGCATAATATTTACACCACACATTGCCCTTAGACAGGACATCTCCACTGCCTCCATCTCCTAACTACAGCATTTACAACCCAAGCTTCACACCCATATAAGAGTGTTGGTACCACTATACTTTCATACATTCCCTTCTTTGCCTCCATAGGTAACGTTTTTTTCTCTCCACATATACATCAACATACCACTTGCCTTTTTTCTTTCATCAATTCTATGATTAACCTCAGCCTTCATAAATCCATCCACCGACACCTCAACTCCCAAATATCTGAAAACATTCACT
This sequence comes from Cherax quadricarinatus, assembly GCF_038502225.1. NCBI lineage: Eukaryota > Metazoa > Arthropoda > Malacostraca > Decapoda > Parastacidae > Cherax > Cherax quadricarinatus. Next base: position 30,172,367 of record NC_091317.1, on the reverse strand, counting down.
TCTTCCATACTCCTCTCCAATTTGATATCCAGTTTTTCTTTATCTAAATCATTTGATACCCTCATCACGTTACTCTTTTCTATGTTCACTTTCAACTTTCTCCCTTTACACACACTCCCAAACTCTTACCCTAACTTTTGCAATTTTTCTTTAGAATCTCCCATAAGCACAGTATCATCAGCAAAAACTAACTGTCAATTCCCATTTGGTATTTGACTCCCCATAATTTAATCCCACCCCTCTCCCGAACACCCTAGCATTTACTTCTTTTACAAGCCAATCTATAAATATATTAAACAACCATGGTGACATTACACATCCCTGTCTAAGACCTACTTTTACTGGGAAGTAGTCTCCCTCTCTTCTACACACCCTAACCTGAGTCTCACTATCCTCGTAAAAACTCTTTACAGCATTTAGTAACTTACTAACTATTCCATTATAGATACATGTACTTGCAACATTTATCACATTGCTCCGCTATCCACTCTATCATATGCCTTTTTTAAATCCATAAATGCAATGAAAACTTCCCTAACTTTCCATATGGTGTACATATGGCGTACAAATATACCTAGTTGGATGAATCTTATTGCGGCTAGCTGGTCTAGTGGCTAACGCGATGGGCTGGAGTTTTGAGACTCTATGACCGCGGGTTCAATCCCGGCCGGGGGTATGGTTTGTTTGCAATCGTGTCATTACGATTTCTTGAGTCAAGTTCCCTAACTTTATCTAAATACTGTTTACATATATGCTTCAATGTAAATACATGATCTACACATCCCCTACCCACTCTAAAGCCTCCTTGTTCATCCGCAATCCTACATTCTGTCTTACCTCTAATTCTTTCAATAATAATCCTACCGTACATTTTTCCTGGGATACTCAGTAAACCAATTCCTCTATAATTTTTACAATCTCTGCATATATAGTGGCTTAATAAAATAATATCTTTATTTCTACATGTACAAGGTATACAGGCCTAGCTGACATCAAAGACATACTACTACATAGAAAGCAGCTTGTTATGCAGAGCATTTTGGGCAGATTAGGTCAGTTTTTGTCTCAGGATGCGACCCACACCAGTTGACTAACACCCAGGTACCCATTTTACTGATGGGTGAACACAGACAACTAGTGTAAAGAAACACACTCAATGTTTCTACCCTTGCTGGGAATCAAACTCAGACCCTCACTGTGTGAAGCAAGAGCTTCAGCCATAATCTAACGTAAAAAAAAAAAAAATAGTGCCAATAAACTTACTACACTATAACCCAAAATAACTTTTTCTTACAATCATGTAAAATGATATGCTCCTGTAGTCTTAAGTTAAGCTTAAGTTTGCCCAAAATGTTCTGCATAACTACGGGCATGCAACATGCACTCCAATATCATCCATTTCTGTATAAAGAATGCATCATGTTGAAATCAACTTGTATTTGTAAAGTTGTATGTGGCAAGTTCTGGGTATTTTGGATGACTTAGTCAGCCAAAATACCAAAGAACTGTTCACAGTGTATATATTGTCTATATCTGGACAATATATCCTTACATGGGTTCATATCTGACTAAATCTTATTAAAAAGGTACTGCAAGCTCTATAATGGTATAGTTCTCTAAGGGAATATAATATTGTAGTATGTATCGACTGCCTTGAAAGTTTGGGAAGTGCTAAACCCGTAGGATTATACAGTGCCTGTGGGGGGATGGAAGGTATTCAGGCTTAATTTAGGGAACTGTAGCACAGATCAAATTCCCTAGATCAAGAGCCCCTCACCAGCATCAAGGAACCTCCCTTGAGAACAGAAGTGCAAATAAGGAATTCATATTTATTTGGAATAATTACAAATAGCTGTCATTTTATGTACTTCATATATAGTGACATTACGACAACCAAGAATATCCCCGGAATTCAAAGTCCATTAACGACTGATCGTGTAGTTACTTTCTGTCAGGTTGCAGTGACCCTCATGCCCAGCCTAGACTGGGGTTCCTCATTCTTAGTCCTCCCATAAGTGGCACCGTCTTCCTCTGGTGGTAAATAACGGTAGACCTAAGTAATTTATTTAGGTACAGGTACAAATAAGTACAATTATCACAGTATAAATTACCAAAGATAACCTAAAAGAAGCTAAAGTGACTTATTTCCACTTATTTCTCTGTGACTTCATGCACAGTGGTCAGCTTCCTCAACTTTGTCTCTCCCAGTGGCCCTGTGCCTCTTCCCAGTGTCTTAACAATATATTAGTAGTGCAGTAGGCCTACTGGCCTGAGCAACTGGCTTATGATAGTGACTCAAACTAATGGCTCATGTTAGGCAGGTCCTCCTCACACCCAGCCATTCCCACATATATTTTTAACCTGGTGCCCCAGGGCACTTCACGAGGTTGGCCTTGGTACAAGTGGCACTCCAGTAGTGTTGAGTGGCACCAGGGTTAGCCAGGGCCAGCCAGGGCCAGCCAGGGCCAGCCAGGGTCAGCCAGATTCAGCCAGTGCCAGCTAGAGCCAGCCAGGGACAGCCAGTGCCAGCCACGGACAGCCAGGGACAGCCAGTGCCAGCCAGGGACAGCCAGGGACAGCCAGTGCCAGCCAGGGACAGCCAGGGACAGCCAGTGCCAGCCAGGGCCAGCCAGGGCCAGCCAGGGCCAGCCACTGCCAGCCAGGGCCAGCCAGGGACAGCCAGTGCCAGCCAGGGCCAGCTAGAGCCAGCCAGTGCCAGCTAGAGCCAGCCAGTGCCAGCCAGGGCCAGCCAGTGCCAGCTAGAGCCAGCCAGTGCCAGCCAGTGCCAGCTAGAGCCAGCCAGGGCCAGCCAGTGCCAGCCAGGGCCAGCTAGAGCCAGCCAGGGCCAGCCAGTGCCAGCCAGGGCCAGCTAGAGCCAGCCAGTGCCAGCTAGAGCCAGCTAGAGCCAGCCAGTGCCAGCTAGAGCCAGCCAGGGCCAGCCAGTGCCAGCCAGTGCCAGCTAGAGCCAGCTAGAGCCAGCCAGTGCCAGCTAGAGCCAGCTAGAGCCAGCCAGGGCCAGCCAGTGCCAGCCAGTGCCAGCTAGAGCAAGCCAGTGCCAGCCAGGGGCTTCCCGACCTTGGTCACCACCAGGCTACACTGAAGCCACCTACACAGTGGTGGTGGTGGTATCTAACCTTGCAGTGAGTGCTGTAGAGTCGGTGTATGATGCGTGGTGAAGGTAATATTGTAGTGATAATTTTGGAGGCAGCAGTGAAGGCCATAGTGATGATATCCACCTCAAGGACGGCAGATGATCCTTCCTCTCTCACCTCTCCTCGCTCCCTCCTCTCCTCTCTTACTACTTTATTCCCTTCGGTCTCCGCCTGCTGCAGCTACCACTGCGCCCCCACTACCAGTTTTGCAATAGCGTCACTGATTACAGTGTAAAATGGTGGGAATTCCTGGGCAGGTTACTCATAATAGTCTTCCCTCAGATGCACTGTTCTCGCGGCCTAAATTAAAAAAAAAATGAACAAAATTAAATGTTTATAGAAAAAGAAGACAATTACTTTAAATATTATTTTACGGTTATATATAAGCAATACTTATCAAATGTTTCACTTTAGTAAATGCTGTTGAAAGTAATAATATTTAGTATGGTTTCCTCTGAGTGAAAATAAAGTATGTCTCGTAGCCCTTCAACCCAACACCAGTGCTTAATATTTTACATATTAAAACACTGCCCTTATCTTAATATTTTATTTATTTGGAACATTTCCTCGGTCTTATAACCCGCATATTAAAATAGTACATAGAGAATTCCTTGGTTTCATAATCCGTCAGTTTGTTATATTCAGACTGTTTCAATATTTTATGAAAATGTCTGACGGTCGCCTAATATATTAAGGAGGAAAGTATAATTATGTAAATGAGATAAGATTTTCTTCGGATTTTTAACCCCGGAGGGTTAGCCACCCAGGATAACCCCAGAAAGTCAGTGCGTCATCTAGGACTGTCTAATTTATCCCCCCCCCCCCCAAAGATTATATGTAAGCTGGTGGTCAAGTTTTTGTTCGAAAGAGATTTCGTCTGTAACTTGAGAATTATTCTTCCTCTAGAGCAATTTACTGGGATACTTCTAGATTACTAGTTTACTCTGAGATACTTCAACATTACTAGTTTACTCTGGTGTCCTAGTCGCTCCCTCTGTAATTAGTATTTTATAACATGTAAACCACAAAATACCCAAAACCTGTAAACCCCACACTGTAACCATTACAGAGAATAAACTTGAATTGAATTGAATACCTGGAGAAGGTTTTGGGGTCAACGCCCCCGCGGCTCGGTCTGTGACCAGGCCTCATGGTGGATCAGGGCCTGATCAACCAGGCTGTTACTGTTGGCCGCACACAAACCGACGTACGAACCTCAGCCCAGCTGGTCAGGTACTGACTTTAGGTGCTTGTCCAGTGGCTTCTTGAAGAGAGCCAGGGGTCTGTTGGTAATCCCCCTTATGTATGCTGGGAGGCGGTTGAACAGTCTTGGGCCCCTGACACTTATTGTGATGTCTCTTAACGTGCTAGTGGTGCCCCTACTTTTCACTGGGGGAATGTCGTATCGTCTGCTGAGTCCTGGAGTTTTACCTGGAGAGAGTTCCGGGGGTCAACGCCCCCGCGGCCCGGTCTGTGACCAGGCCTCCTGGTGGATCAGAGCCTGATCAACCAGGCTGTTGCTGCTGGCTGCACGCCAGCAGCAACGTACGAGCCACAACCCGGCTGGTCAGGAACCGACTTTAGGTGCTTGTCCAGTGCCAGCTTGAAGACTGCCAGGGGTCTGTTGGTAATCCCCCTTATGTATGCTGGGAGGCAGTTGAACAGTCTCGGGCCCCTGACACTTATTGTATGGTCTCTTAACGTGCTAGTGACACCCCTGCTTTTCATTGGGGGGATGTTGCATCGTCTGCCAAGTCTTTTGTTTTCGTAGTGAGTGATTTTCGTGTGCAAGTTCGGTACTAGTCCCTCTAGGATTTTCCAGGTGTATATAATCATGTATCTCTCCCGCCTGCGTTCCAGGGAATAATACAGTTTTAGGAACCTCAAGCGCTCCCAGTAACTGAGGTGTTTTATCTCCGTTATGCGCGCCGTGAAGGTTCTCTGTACATTTTCTAGGTCAGCAATTTCACCTGCCTTGAAAGGTGCTGTTAGTGTGCAGCAATATTCCAGCCTAGATAGAACAAGTGACCTGAAGAGTGTCATCATGGGCTTGGCCTCCCTAGTTTTGAAGGCTCTCATTATCCATCCTGTCATTTTTCTAGCAGATGCGTTTGATACAATGTTATGGTCCTTGAAGGTGAGATCCTCCGACATGATCACTCCCAGGTCTTTGACGTTGGTGTTTCGCTCTATTTTGTGGCCAGAATTTGTTTTGTACTCTAATGAAGATTTAATTTCCTCGTGTTTACCATATCTAAGTAATTGAAATTTCTCATCGTTGAACTTCACATTGTTTTCTGCAGCCCACTGAAAGATTTGGTTGATGTCCGCCTGGAGAATTGCAGTGTCTGCAATGGAAGACACTGTCATGCAGATTCGGGTGTCATCTGCAAAGGAAGACACGGTGCTGTGGCTGACATCCTTGTCTATGTCGGATATGAGGATGAGGAACAAGATGGGAGCGAGTACTGTGCCTTGTGAAACAGAGCTTTTCACCGTAGCTGCCTCGGACTTTACTCTGTTGACGACTACTCTCTGTGTTCTGTTAGTGAGGAAATTATAGATCCATCGACCGACTTTTCCTGTTATTCCTTTAGCACGCATTTTGTGCGCTATTCCGCCATGGTCACACTTGTCGAAGGCTTTTGCAAAGTCTGTATATATTACATCTGCATTCTTTTTGTCTTCTAGCGCACTTAGGACCTTGTCGTAGTGATCCAATAGTTGAGACAGACAAGAGCGACCTGTTCGAAACCCATGTTGCCCTGGGTTGTGTAACAGATGGGTTTCTAGATGGGTGGTGATCTTGCTTCTTAGGATCCTTTCAAAGATTTTTATGATATGGGATGTTAGTGCTATTGGTCTGTAGTTCTTTGCTGTTACTTTACTGCCCCCTTTGTGGAGTGGGGCTATGTCTGTTGTTTTTAGTAACTGTGGGACGACCCCCGTGTCCATGCTCCCTCTCCATAGGATGGAAAAGGCTCGTGATAGTGGCTTCTTGCAGTTCTTGATGAACACGGAGTTCCATGAGTCTGGCCCTGGGGCTGAGTGCATGGGCATGTCATTTATCGCCTGTTCGAAGTCATTTGGCGTCAGGATAACATCGGATAGGCTTGTGTTAACCAAATTCTGTGGCTCTCATAAAAAATTCATTTTGATCTTCGACTCTCAGTCTGGTTAGCGGCTTGCTAAAAACTTGAGTCATACTGGGACTTGAGTAGCTCACTCATTTCCTTGCTGTCATCTGTGTAGCACCCATCTTGTTTAAGTAGGGGCCCAATACTGGACGTTGTTCTCGACTTTGATTTGGCATAGGAGAAGAAATACTTTGGGTTTCTTTCGATTTCATTTATGGCTTTTAGTTCTTCCCGCGATTCCTGACTCCTATAAGATTCCTTTAGCTTAAGTTCGATGCTTGCTATTTCTCTGACTAGTGTCTCCCTACGCATTTCAGATATATTGACCTCTTTTAGCCACTCTGTTATTCTTTTCCGTCGCCTGTAAAAGGAGCGCCTGTCTCTTTCTACTTTACATCTACTCCTCCTTTTTCTTAGAGGAATAAGCCTTGTGCTTTCATTTATTTATTTATTTATTCATTTGCAAATAGTACATTGAGATTATGTATTTACAATAATAAGTAAGTTTATTCAGGTATACACAAATACAGTTACATAGATTATCATAAATAACAGCATATGTGTAGAGAACCTGGGATAACCCAAAAAAGTCAGTGACTTATTTCCATTGGGGTCCTTTTACCTTATTATTATTATAATATAAAGGCTATAATATCTTATTATTATTCTATAATAAAGATAACATCTTATTATCATACTAAAAAGACTATCTACTACACGAGGGTCATTAAGACTATCTACAATACGAGGGTCATTACTAGGAATAAGGTAAAATTACACGTGTGTTAGCTAAAAAAATAAAAAATCATTCCCCTCCCTTTCTGTAGCTACATTCATCAGACACCTTTTGGCACTCTTCTTGAACTGGTTCATGCTATGACTGGCTTTGACATGTGCGGCCAGTCTGTTCCAGTCATTTATTACTGTACAATAAAAGGTGTTTGAAGCCTGGCCACTGACTGTGGGTACTACAAAGTTGTGTTCTCTCCCCCTAGTACTATGAGTACTTTGGTTCCCAACCTTGACAAAATTGGCAGCAAGATATTCTGGGCACTGTTTGTGACCAATTTTATAAACATGATTTAGCTTCAGTTGTTTTACTCTGTCTTCAACATTCATCATATCCAACTGCTGTAATTCATCCTGGCCTACATGCTCTATTGGACCCAGGTCCAGAATGAATCTTACTATTTTGTTCTGGGTGGCTTGCAGTTTTATCTTTCAGTTTTTTTGTCAAGGAAGAGCACCATGAAGAGTAAGCGTAATCCATATGACGTTGTATAAGGGCTAGATATAGGGTCCCGCGAGCCTCAGTAGGTAGACACTGCTTGTCTATACAGGAACTTCAGTCTGGCATTCGCTTTCTTTACTACACTGTTCCCAATCAATTCTCGTGACATGCATGGGTCAAAGATATTTTACTGAGGAAACTGAAGTAATGGACTTCCCATCACAATGGACATTAAAATTATTTACCCTTCTCAATTTGTTTCGTGCCAAAGAGAATGGCTTCAATTTTCCCGAAGTGTGATGATAGTTTGTTGTCTACTAACTGTGGGACTCCAGTTCAGTGTTAATACATTAGCTATATCTTGTGGGTCTTTACCTGACACTAACAGAGCACTATCATCTGCATACAATAGGAGTTTGCACTTGACACTGATAGGCATGTCATTAACATAGCATAAGATTAATAAGGGACCCAGAATACTACCTTGGGGAACTCCACATGTTATCGGCAGGGGTTCTGATTCCGTTTTGTTTATTTTGACAATTTGTCTCCTGTTGCTAAGGTAGGACTTAGACCAGTCTACAGAACCTATACCGATAGCTTGAAGTTTCTTACATAATATATTGTGGTTGACAGTATCGAAGGTCTTTTGCAGGTCTAAGGGGCCTGTAGGGCAATTAATTGTTGTTTTTTTGTTTACCGTCAGATTTCCTTCAGTTTTGGTGCACAAGACGAAGTGTTTTCTCTCTTTCCTGAAAGCATTTATCAAAAATAAACCTCAAACAACAACTGAGAAAAGACTGAAAAAGGACTGATTTAGAGAAAATGCCCTTTGGCAGGAAGGTAGTCCTACATGGGACGACGTAAGGTTGTTTGGACACTTGGTGCCGAGAGAACAATGCTAATACTAATTGACCGCGAGGCCTTTCCTCTAAATAACTTATCTTTATTTCACAAAAAAATAAAGTTTGTTAGTTCTTGGAATGTTGAAAAAAATCTGTCCTTTACTCCCACATAAATCCCAAAGTATTTGGAATATTTCCAAAATTCCCTCGAGATTAATTATAGAAATCGTTATTTTACCATTTCTGTGAATATTATTCCACTTAATTAAGTAATAAAGGCATATCTTAGCGAAATAAGTGAATAAGCTACTTCCGAGATATTGGCCTGGAGCGCCGGCCGGCCCACCGTCTCGATTTTTTTTTTTTCGCGATAATCGCGTTTGTTTCGGTGTATTTCTTAGTAAACTGATGTTCTAGTGCAGTTATCCTCTTCAACATACCGTTTTCTCTTACTCAAAGACCAAAGAATACGACATGGAGACGACATGGAGAGCAGTAACTCATTTAAATCGAAATATTCCCGATGGTCTATCGCCGTATTATGGCTTATTTTATTCAGTCAAGAGTATATAACATGTTTGTATGTTATTTATAGTGTTTATTATATCATATTAGATTAATTCTGATAGATAAATAAGCCGTAGAGTTGATATATAAACTTATATGAGCGTAATATTGAAGAGATTTCTCCTGGCTCTCTGGATCGGGAATACTGTCGAGTGTTCGCAGATGGTGCCTGATTGGCTGGCACTCTACGGATAAGCTCCGCCTACTCTTATGTAATGCCAAATAGTCAGTTATTATATTAGAAAGAATAATGCAAGAAAAAGCGATAAAAAACAAGGAAAAAATTCCAAAAAATATATGGGCTGTGAGCAGACTCGCTACCCATATCACCGTCACCTTACCTGATATAAATGACTATAATTTCTTGTAGAAACGTCGTAGAACACTAGTAAGTAAACTACCAGCTGCATCAACTACCTTTAACACAGACTCTGATAAGTTTCAAACATACTATACCAATAAATGGGTAACCCCAAACAGTTGTAAACTAGTAAGTGTATCTCATGACTTTATTCAAAAAGAACTAAGCAGGTTAAACCCAACTAAGAGCACAGGCCCTGATAACATCCCGTCTAAGTTCCTAAAAGATGGTGCTTCTGAACTGTCAATCCTTATTGCTCACATAATAAATCTATCAATCACCACTAATACCGTACCGGAGGGGTTCAAGGAGGCCAGAGTTACTCCTATCTTCAAGAAAAATAGTAGGTCTGATGTAAGCAACTATAGGCCTGTTAGTATACTCAAATTGTTAATAAATAAATAATAATAAATAAATATCTAAAATTCTGGAGAGGGCGGTGTATTCTCAAGTGGTTAAGTACCTTAATGACAACAGCATTCTCCATAGCTATCAATCGGGCTTTAGAAGATCCTACTCAACCGACACCTCCCTAATTAATCTGATGGATTACCTGAGAACTGAAATGTCAAAGGGGAACCTCATAGTTAGTTAGTTAGTTTAATATGTTTATTATGCACCCCATACCCATCCAGTGGGCGGTAGTCAAAAGATTACAGAGGTACATAATGGGTCCAGGGACTGGGCCTCAAAGTTTTGATAGCTGAGCAAGTTACAGAGGTAATGAATTCACAATTTACAAAGGTAATGAACTCACAATTTACAAAGGTAATGAACTCCAGGTAGGTCTAGTCACAATCATGACAAGTTACAAAGGTATTTACAGATTACAGAGGTACACAATGGGTCCAGGGACCAGGCTCCAAAGTTTTGATGGCTGAACTAGGTACAAGGTAATGAACTCACAAGTTACAAAGGTAATGAACTCACAAGTTACAAAGGTAATGAATACTGTAAGAATGGTTACTTACGTGTATACATGGCTGCAATCATGAACAAATTTTAGAGTTAGTTTAATATGTTTATTATGCACCCCATACCCATCCCGTGGGCGGTAGTCAAAAGATTACAGAGGTACATAATTGGTCCAGGGACTGGACTCCAAAGTTTTGATAGCTGAGCAAGTTACAGAGGTAATGAACTCACAATTTACAAAGGTAATGAACTCACAATTTACAAAGGTAATGAACTCACAATTTACAAAGGTAATGAACTCCAGGTAAGTCTGGTCACAATCATGACAAGTTACAAAGGTATTTACAGATTACAGAGGTACGTAATGGGTCCAGGGACTGGGCCCCCAAAGTTTTGATAGCTGAACTAGGTACAAAGGTAATGAGCTCACAAGTTACAAAGGTAATGAAATTTTAGAGTAATGAGCAATTCACACTTCCACACCCGGTCACAACTGTAGTGAGTTATTGGTGCAAATGTTGATTGCTGAGTCTCTCTCTCTCTCTCACACACACACACACACATACAAATTCATACACACACACACATAATCACACACACACACACACACACACACACACACACACACACACACACATACACAAACTTATACACACACACGCACACACACTCATACAGGAAGTATTTCTTCAGTCATAGAGTTGTAAGGCAGTGGAATAGCCTAGAAAATGACGTAGTGGAGGCAGGAACCATACACAGTTTTAAGACGAGGTTTGATAAAGCTCATGGAGCGGGGAGAGAGAGGGCCTAGTAGCAACCGGTGAAGAGGCGGGGCCAGGAGCTAGGACTCGACCCCTGCAACCACAAATAGGTGAGTACAAATAGGTGAGTACACACACACAAAGAAGGCCGCAGACGGAGTACAGTCTAGGGGGTCAGAGACTACAAACCTCACTCAAGGAAAAAGATCTTGGGGTGAGTATAACACCAGGCACATCTCCTGAAGCGCACATCAACCAAATAACTGCTGCAGCATATGGGCGCCTAGCAAACCTCAGAACAGCATTCCGACATCTTAATAAGGAATCATTCAGGACCCTGTACACCGTGTATGTTAGGCCCATATTGGAGTATGCGGCACCAGTTTGGAACCCACACCTAGCCAAGCACGTGAAGAAACTAGAGAAAGTGCAAAGGTTTGCAACAAGACTAGTCCCAGAGCTAAGAGGTATGTCCTACGAGGAGAGGTTAAGGGAAATCAACCTGACGACACTGGAGGACAGGAGAGATAGGGGGGACATGATAACGACATACAAAATACTGAGAGGAATTGACAAGGTGGACAAAGACAGGATGTTCCAGAGATTGGACACAGTAACAAGGGGACACAGTTGGAAGCTGAAGACACAGATGAATCACAGGGATGTTAGGAAGTATTTCTTCAGCCACAGAGTAGTCAGTAAGTGGAATAGTTTGGGAAGCGATGTAGTGGAGGCAGGATCCATACATAGCTTTAAGCAGAGGTATGATAAAGCTCACGGCTCAGGGAGAGTGACCTAGTAGCGATCAGTGAAGAGGCGGGGCCAGGAGCTCGGACTCGACCCCCGCAACCTGAACTAGGTGAGTACAACTAGGTGAGTACACACACACATACACACACACACTCGGGGCCAGGAGCTAAGACTCGACCCCTGCAACCACAAATAGGTGAGTACACAGTCATACTCACACACACACACACACACACACACACACTCACACACTCATACACATACACACAAACACACACACACACACACACACACACACACACACACACACACACACACACACACACACACACACACACACACACACACACACACGCAAGGAGGAACGAGAAGCAATGAAAATGAGCAGGACCCAGACACAGGAGGAAGGGCAAACACACCCCACAGAATCTCCCACCAAAAGACCCCACCCGCAACATTCCCAACGCAACTGAGCAACCTATACTACAACCCACTCACTGTTCCCTCTGCCACCAACCCCCATATCACAAACCTCACCCCAACAGCTGTCCCTTATGGGCATTCTGACCCCACCCCCATCAACACATACCCCACCTACACCACAGCCCCATATAGGCCCCCACCAAGGCTCTCGCTCCCCCAACCCCAATATACTTGCATGACCACAATGATAGAAAAGAAACTAAAGGTTTGGTACACAAACGCGAATGGAATAACGAATAAACATGAGGAGTGGAATGAAAGAATCAGTGAAAAATCCCCAGACATCATAGCAGTCACAGAAACAAAACTCGCTGAGACAATAACAGACACAATCTTCCCAACAGGATATCAGATCCTGAGGAAAGATAGAAGGAGTAGAGGGGGAGGAGGGGTTGCACTGCTCATAAAACACCAATGGGGATTTGAGGAAATGGAAGGCATGGACATGATTGGAGAAAGAGACTACATTGTAGGTACAATTCAGTCCGGAGAACATAAAGTAGTCATTGGAGTGATGTATAACCCACCACAGAACTGCAGGAGGCCAAGAGAGGAGTACGAAGAAAACAACAGGGTGATGGTGGACACACTGGCTGAGGTGGCAAGAAGAGCTCACTCGAGCAGAGCAAAGTTACTGGTAATGGGCGATTTCAACCACAGGGAGATCGACTGGGAAAACCTGGAGCCACATGGGGGTCCCGAAACATGGAGAGCCAAGATGTTGGATGTGGTACTTGAAAACCTCATGCATCAACATGTCAGGGACACAACCAGAGAGAGAGGGGAGGATGAGCCAGCAAGACTGGATCTTGTGTTCACCCTGAGCAGTTCAGACATCGAGGACATCACTTACGAGAGGCCCCTTGGAGCTAGCGATCACGTGGTTCTGAGTTTTGACTATATAGTAGAGTTACAAGTGGAGAAGGTAACAGGAACTGAAGGGGACAGGCCAAACTATAAAAGGGGGGACTACACAGGTATGAGAAACTTCCTGCAGGAGGTTCAGTGGGACAGAGAAATGGTAGGAAAATCAGTAAACGAGATGATGGAATATGTGGCAACAAAGTGCAAGGAGGCAGAGGAAAGTTTTGTTCCCAAGGGAAACAGAAATAATAGGAAGACCAAAACGAGTCCTTGGTTTACCCGAAGGTGTAGGGAGGCAAAAACTAAGTGCAACAGAGAATGGAAAAGGTACAGGAGGCATAGGACCCAGGAAAACAAGGAGATTAGTAGAAGAGCCAGAAACGAGTATGCGCAGATAAGGAGGGAGGCCCAGCGACAGTATGAAAACGACATAGCATCGAAAGTCAAATCTGACCCGAAACTGCTGTATAGCCACATTAGGAGGAAGACAACAGTCAAGGACCAGGTGATAAGGCTGAGGAAAGAAGGTGGAGAACTCACAAGAAACGATCAAGAGGTATGTGAGGAGCTCAACACGAGATTTAAGGAAGTATTTACAGTAGAGACAGGAAGGACTCTGGGGGGACAGACCAGATGGGGACACCAACAAGGAATACACCAACAAGTGTTGGACGACATACATACAGATGAGGAGGAGGTGAAGAAACTGCTAAGGGACATCGATACCTCAAAGGCAATGGGACCGGACAACATCTCTCCATGGGTCCTTAGAGAGGGAGCAGATATGTTGTGCGTACCACTTACCACAATCTTCAACACATCCCTGGAAACTGGGCAACTACCTGAGGTATGGAAGACGGCAAATGTAGTTCCCATTTTCAAAAAAGGAGACAGAAAAGAGGCACTAAACTATAGACCTGTGTCATTGACGTGTATAGTATGCAAAATTATGGAGAAGATTATCAGGAGGAGAGTGGTGGAGCACCTGGAACGGAACAGGAGTATAAATGCCAACCAGCACGGATTCACGGAAGGCAAATCCTGTGTCACAAACCTTCTGGAGTTTTATGATAAAATAACAGAAGTAAGACAAGAGAGAGAGGGGTGGGTTGATTGCATCTTCTTGGACTGCAAGAAGGCTTTTGACACAGTTCCTCACAAGAGATTAGTGCAGAAGCTAGAGCATCAGGCGCATATAACAGGAAGGGCACTGCAATGGATCAGAGAATACCTGACAGGGAGGCAACAACGAGTCATGGTACGTAATGATGTATCACAGTGGGCACCTGTGACGAGCGGGGTCCCACAGGGGTCGGTCCTAGGACCAGTGCTATTTTTGGTATATGTGAACGACATGACGGAAGGGTTAGACTCAGAAGTGTCCCTGTTTGCAGATGATGTGAAGTTAATGAGGAGAATTAAATCTGATGAGGACCAGGCAGGACTTCAAAGAGACCTGGACAGACTGGACACCTGGTCCAGCAAATGGCTTCTCGAATTTAATCCTGCCAAATGCAAAGTCATGAAGATAGGGGAAGGGCACAGAAGACCACAGACAGAGTATAGGCTAGGTGGCCAAAGACTGCAAACCTCACTCAAGGAGAAAGATCTTGGGGTGAGTATAACACCGAGCATGTCTCCGGAAGCACACATCAATCAGATAACTGCTGCAGCATATGGGCGCCTGGCAAACCTGAGAACAGCATTCCGACACCTTAGTAAGGAATCATTCAAGACACTGTACACCGTGTATGTCAGGCCCATACTGGAGTATGCAGCACCTGTTTGGAACCCGCACTTGATAAAGCACGTCAAGAAACTAGAGAAAGTACAAAGGTTTGCAACAAGGTTAGTTCCAGAGCTAAGGGGAATGTCCTATGAAGAAAGATTAAGGGAAATCGGCCTGACGACACTGGAGGACAGGAGGGTCAGGGGAGACATGATAACGACATATAAAATACTGCGTGGAATAGACAAGGTGGACAAGGACAGGATGTTCCAGGGAGGGGACACAGAAACAAGAGGCCACAATTGGAAGTTGAAGACACAAATGAGTCAGAGAGATAGTAGGAAGTATTTCTTCAGTCATAGAGTTGTAAGGCAGTGGAATAGCCTAGAAAATGACGTAGTGGAGGCAGGAACCATACACAGTTTTAAGACGAGGTTTGATAAAGCTCATGGAGCGGGGAGAGAGAGGGTCTAGTAGCAACCGGTGAAGAGGCGGGGCCAGGAGCTAGGACTCGACCCCTGCAACCACAAATAGGTGAGTACAAATAGGTGAGTACATGCACATATGTGGTAATGCTTTATTTACAGCTAGCAAAGTCAGGGTATTTCTCCAGAATGGTCTGTAATATACCACTGTGGATAAAATACTTAGCCATTTCTTGAACACTTCTGAGTGAGTTGTTTCTAAATTCATTAATTTTATCGCACTCCAGTACATAATGACGCAGGGTGTGACAATAATCCATCTGGCAAAGTTTACATTTCGTTTGGTCTACATCTGGTGGTGGTGATTTAACCTGCCAAAGATACTTGTAACCCAGCCGGAGCCGGGCGGTAGTGACATCCAAGAGTCTGCTTATTTTGTTGGATGCACCATAAACATGTGGCTCCTCCTGCATGATAGAATGATGATAGATGGACTCACTGGTGTCAATCTCCCTGAGCCTTAAGTCCATAAAATTCAGCTGAAGTTCTTTTCGTATTATTGTTCTCAAACTACTACCTGACAAGCCAAGATTGTAATCTACTCCCTCTTTGAAAGCATACAGCTTAGCCAATTTATCAGTTCTATCATGCATCTGAAGACCAATGTGAGATGGAATCCACAGCTTGTGCACTCTGACTCCACTGTCCACAATCCTACCATACCTGTGTCTGGCTTCTGACACAAGCATGCCACAATTTATGCTTAATGAGTTGAGAGCATTTATGGATGACAGAGAATCAGTTACAATTAAACTGTCAATCTTTGATACATAGATGCATTTCAGTGCAAGGAGTATGGCAAACAGTTCTGTCTGAAGGGTAGAGGCCCAATTATTGATGCGTGCTCCAATTTCTTTAAGAGAGCCATCACTCTGTACGACAACAGCAGCACTACCAGCTGCACCAGTGGATTGGTGAACAGAACCATCAACGTAAATAATTTGCGAGAGTGTGTGCTGTGTGACTAAGTTATCAATACAGCTTAAGGCCTCATGTTTGGCTTCAAGGCGAAGTTTTGGTTGTGATTTAAGAAGTAGTTTGGGGGGAAATGGAGGAATGGTAGTTTGGAATGGGGTAATATTCCATGGAGCGGAGAAGTGCCGCTGTTGCCTTACTTGACATAGATCATGTATCTGATTCATGCGGAGGTCGGTTCCAGTCTTTTCGATCCATCTGGAGGAGTGTTCACCAGTGCTGAGGAAAGTTTGGAGGGCTTCTGTGCAGGGGTTTGAATGAGCTTGCCTGAGCATATTAACCCCAATTAGGATATTTCTTTCAGTAACACGATCTCTGATGCTTGGAATATCAAGTTCTTTTTGCATATTAAAAATTTTGGCAGTACGAGGGCATCCTAGGATGATCCTCATTGCTTCGTTCTGCAGTTTTTCCAGCCCTCCAAGCTTCCAGTCAGACACAAGAGCAAGTAGTGGCGCAGCATAATCAACCAATGATCTAATATAAGCAAGATACATCATTTTCACAATTCTAACATTAGCACCATACCTGGGGTGAAGCCCTGCCACAACTCTAAGTGCTCTTAGTCGTTCTTTGTATTGGCGACAAAGTCTTGTTACAACAGGTCCAAGTAGTGGAACCTCAAAGCCTAGATACCTGTATCTGCTTACATATTCTAGAAGAGACCCATCATGCAACTGGATCTGACGAACTGTGCCTCTCTGTCGAGGAGGACGCCTATTGAGTATCTTTGTTTTATCAGTAGAGATTATCAACCCCAGGTCCTGACACGAGGCTAGTACATGATTAAGAATGTTTTGGGTGTTGGAGAATCCGGTGGTGTGAATCATTATATCATCAGCAAAACTAATCACATAATTATGGGGCTGACTAGGCATAGCATTAAGTAATGCATTAATTAGAATATTGAACAGTGTGGGACTGAGCACACCTCCCTGTGGGGTTCCTAATTCAAAGTCTTTAGTTACACTTCTATGTCCCTGGAACAACACAGACGATTTTCTGTTGGACAGGTAGCCTTTAATCCAGCGGAGAAGCCATCCTCCAACATCCATTCTGGCAAGTTCACTAATTATTACATGTCGGTTGGCTACATCGAAAGCGGATTTAAGGTCAAGGAAGGTAGTGTAGGAGCTGTCAGTGTGCAGGGTGACATGAGACGATTAAGAATAAGTAACAAGTAGTAAGTAAAATGTAAGGAATTTATTCAGGTATACACAATAATTCAAGTTACATAGAATTATCATACATAGCAGCATATGTGTAGAGAACCTGGGATAACCCAAAAAAGTCAGACAGAGTGACTTATTTCCATTGGGGTCCTTTTACCTTATTATTATAATATAAAGGTTATAATATTTTCTTATTATTCTATAATGAAGATAACATCTTATTATCATACTAAAAAGACTATCTACTACACGAGGGTCATTAAGACTATCTACAATACGAGGGTCATTAAGACTATCTACTACCCGAGGGTCATTACGACTATCTACAATACGAGGGTCATTACTAGGGATAAGGTAAAATTTACACGTATTTTAGCTAAAAAATAGAAAATCATTCCCCTCCCTTTCTGTTGCTTCATTCATCAGACACTTTTTGGCAGTCTTCTTGAACTGGTTCAAGCTATGACTGGCCTTGACATTTGTGGGTAGTCTGTTCCATTCCTTTATTGCTGTACAATAAAAGGTGTTTGAAGCCTGGCCACTGACTGTGGGTACTACAAAGTTGTGCTCTCTCCCCCTAGTACTATGATTGCTTTGGTTCCCAACCTTGACAAAATTGACAGCAAGATATTCTGGACACTGTTTGTGAGCAATTTTATAAACATGATTTAGCTTCAGTTGTTTTACTCTGTCTTCAACATTCAGCATATCCAACTGCTGTAATTCATCCTGGCCTACATGTTCTCTTGGTCCCAGCCCCAGGATGAATCTTACGATTTTGTTCTGGGTGATTTGCAGTCTATCTTTCAGTTTTTTTGTCAAGGCAGAGTACCAAGAAGAGCAAGCGTAATCCATATGGCATTGTATAAGGGCTAGACATAGGGTCCTGCGAGCCTCAGTAGGTAGACACTGTGCTTGTCTATACAGGAACTTCAGCCTGGCATTCGCTTTCTTTACTACACTGTTCCCTATCAATTCTCCTGACATGCATGGGTCAAAGGGGATTCCCAGATATTTAACTGATGAAACCAAAGTGATGGACTCCCCATTACACTGAACATTAAAATTATTTACCCTTCTCAGTTTATGTTTCGTTCCAAAGAGAATGGCTTCAGTTTTCCCTAGGTGTAATGATAGTTTGTTGTCTACTAACCATTTGCTGCAGGACTCCAGTTCCAGTGTTAAAACATTAGCAATATCTTGTGGGTCTTTACCTGTCACTAACAGAGCACTGTCATCTGCATACAGTAGGAGTTTGCACTTGACACTGATAGGCATATCATTGACATAACATAAGAATAGTAAGGGACCCAGAATACTACCTTGGGGAACTCCACATGTTATCGGCAGGGGTTCTGATTCCGTTTTGTTGATTTTGACTATTTGTCTCCTGTTGCTAAGGTAGGACTTAAACCAGTCTACAGAACCTATACCGATAGCTTGAAGTTTATTACATAATATATTGTGGTTGACAGTATCGAAGGCCTTTTGCAGGTCTAAGGTTACCATACCTATGAGGTTCCCTTTTGACATTTCAGTTCTCAGGTAATCCATCAGATTAATAAGGGAGGTATCGGTTGAGTAGGATCTTCTAAAGCCCGATTGATAGCTATGGAGAATGCTGTTGTCATTAAGGTACTTAACTACTTGAGAATACACCGCCCTCTCCAGAATTTTAGATATTATACTGAGTATACTAACAGGTCTATAGTTGCTTACATCAGACCTATTATTTTTCTTGAAGATAGGAGTAACTCTGGCCTCCTTGAACCCCTCCGGTACGGTATTAGTGGTGATTGATAGATTTATTATGTGAGCAATAGGGATTGACAGTTCAAAAGCACCATCTTTTAGGAACTTAGACGGGATGTTATCAGGGCCTGTGCTCTTAGTTGGGTTTAACCTGCTTAGTTCTTTTTGAATGAAGTCATGAGATACACTTACTAGTTGACAACTGTTTGGGGTTACCCCTTTATTGGTATAGTATGTTTGAAACTTATCAGAGTCTGTGTTAAAGGTATTTGATGCAGCTGGTAGTTTACTTACTAGTGTTGATGCAACAGATGTGTAGTAGGAATTAAAGCAATTTGCCACCTTAGATGTTTCGTGGCATACCTCATTATCGATAGTGAGTACTATGTTAGACCTATCTACTGGCTTATGGCTATACCCCAACTGTTTTAGTTGTTGCCAGAGCTTTCTGGGGTTATGCTTATATTCTTCAATTTTTGAGCAATAGTGCTTTGCCTTTGCTCCTTTTATAAGCCTCTGTACTCTGTTCCTCACCCTTTGGAATTCATTTAGTGCTGCAATATCCTGTCTGTTTGCTTTAAATCTTTTTAGCAGCTGGTCTCTGAATTTCATATTATCTAATATCTCAGTAGTCATCCAGGGTTCAGTTCTTCGTTTAATCCTAACCTCTTTAACTGGTGCAATATTATTAAGAATGGTAGTGAACATTGTTTTGAATTTTTCCCAGGCATCGTTTACGTCCGTGCAACTTGTTATCTCTGTCCAGTCACAATTGTGTAGCCTATTTACCAGTGTTTCTTTACTGTAGTTTCTAGTTGACCTCATTTTTATTGTCCTGTGTAGGCCTATCCTATCCCTAGTGATTTTCCTGGTGCAGTAAATGATGAAATGATCACTAAGACCTGTGGTAATGACGCCTGACTGACTAATGTTCTCAGCGCGGTTGCAAAGTATGTGGTCAATTAGGGTGGCTGAGAACTGTGTGATCCGGGTTGGTTTATTAATTAGTTGGGTGTAGCTATTTAATCCTAGAATTTGCTTATACCTTTTGCATAGCCCGTTATTTTGTTGCTGAAAACAGATATTGAAGTCGCCCAGTATTATTGTTTCGCAATTGCTTTCAACTCCGGACAAGACTCTGGAAAAGTCTTCTAAGAACTGGTCCTGGGTAGGAGGGCGGTAACTAGTTCCTACTAAGATGGGTTTGGTCTTGGGAAGCAGCACTTCAAACCATAGAATCTCCAGTTTATTGTTATTTAAATCAGGTCTTGGGTTGTAAGCTAAGTCATTTCTAATGTAGGCACATACTCCACCGCCCTTTCTGTTCCTATCTAAGCGTTTTATATTGTAACCTTCTATTTTGACCTCGTCGTCAGTCACCGTATCATCCAACCAAGATTCAGAGATGGTTATAACTGCCGCCCTAATTTTGTTAGCTAGAATCCTAATCTCTGCCAATTTAGGAAGAAGTGATCTTGCATTGACATGAATAAAGTGAAGGCCTGTTTTCATAAAACAATCATAATCATCAATATATGGCAATGGGTCATTTGTATTAAGATTAGGTAAATCAATGTCATCACTGCTAAAGGGTAACTGTGCCAAAGTGCATTTGTTACACACAAAATGAATTCTGGCCCCGTTGCTATAATTGTACATACATCCATCATGCACCCACCCCTTACACATTTTACATAAGGTGCCTTTTCTGTTTTTCATGCATACTTTAGTACAGTGTATGCATCTGTTTGGTAGTGTTTGAGATAATAATGGCTGTATTGTCTCACATTGACCTATGTATGCATTACATATGGAGTTAAGGTTATCATCCCTAGCTACTAGACCGTCATTATTGCCGTCATTTATCTGTCTGTTTTACCTCTGCACAATAGTTTGAGGTCCTGGATTAATTTGGATATCACCACTTAAGAGCGCTACAATAAGAGCTGTGTGCCATTGTTTTTGTTTGGGTATGCGGTGTTGCCATACCTTGCGGCGATAGTGAGGTTTACTTTTCTGGTAGGATGGCAACTGTTGGGCTTTTACTGTCCAGGGCGCTGTTACTCCATTCACCTTTTCCAACCCCCATGACTGATTTCTTTCTTCATGGAATTGAAGAAGAAATATAAATATAATTATGGCAGCCTGTACCCCTCTAATGCCTGCCATTTTCACTCTTCGCTCTTTTACTCATATACAATAAAATTTATTTCTCTTTTCCAGTCCCTAGTACACTTAGTATCTGCTTTAATTACACTGAATTACTAGTAAAATTTCCTCTTCAAAACCCTCTTCACTGCTCACTTTTCCCTTAACTTCACAAAACCCTTACCCTTACACTGCTCACTTTTCCCTTAACTTCCAAAACCCTTACAGTTGACACCCTCTTCACTGCTACCCAACTTCACAACACCCTCACTTATTCACAGTCTGGCTTCACCAATTAACTTCTAACTCCTTTCCATTCTGGTAGACCAGAAAGGTTTAATCAGTGGTTTTATCCTTCCAAATCCCCCTCAATTCCATTTATCGGGGGTTGTGTCGTGTTGTTGTCTCCTGACCTGTTTTGCTGACTCAGCCATTTTTAAAACACTGAGGGGAGTAACACCACCTGACTTTCCTTGAGTTTATAGATATATTTGGCTTTTTCTGCTATGATTCTCTCACTGTACACTGGTCAGCTGAATATAGGTCAGCTGCTAAAATATTAACCTTGACTATTTACCTATTCACTTCTTTCCCACGACTGGCACGAGGGATAACCGTCCTATACCTGGAGTTTTATACTGTTGATTTGACGATGTCTCCTGTGTTTCCCTCTCGTTAGCACTGGTACAGGTGATATGATGGTGGTACAGATATGATGCTACTGTCAACAGATGAACGTCAGTAAAGATGAGAATTTCACTTCGCTAGTTGTACGTCTGGCAGTAGCTGCTGTTTGAATGCCGGTCAGCCATGTTTAAAGGCTCAAATCTTTCCCTCGTTTGGCACTGACGAAAAAAAGTCCTACAGACCTGGCATTTCCTTGGAGATTTAGTTGATCAGGATTTCTGCCATGTTGTCTTCCCGTTAAACACTGGTGCAATTGATATGGAGGTCAGTTATTTCATTTAGTGGAAAACGTCTTGTGTCTGGTTCACGTCTGGCAGCAGGTCTGGTACTTGAATGCCGGTCCCTCTTCTGTCATATTTAGTCCTTTTCGTTGTCGTCACCGTCAGTTTTTATGTAACTATAGTTAACTTGCATGTTGTTGCAGCAGTACTTGCAAATTTGGCCATCACTGGAGTTTACAATGAGGAATGTTGCAATCATCTGCCTTGCTGAGCATAAAGCAAACAAGTCTCTCCCTTGCATCATATTTGTCATTTAATTTTGCCTGTGTGGTACTGGGAAGATTGTCATAGCTAGATGTAGCAGCCCAAGCACTGACTAACTCATTCGCCCTATGCAAGGGATGAGGGTGCGCGATCTGCCCAGTTCGGTTACCCTTAATTCTATTTATGTCCCTCCATGCCCGGCTAAGTGGGGTGTGAGCATTAAGACCGTTGACAAATTTTTCCCAGTCGGTTTGCCGCAGCTCTGTCATACGCTCTCTGGCAGCAGCAAGGGCAATTTGGAAGAGCCTCAGCATTCCTGGGGTACGATGTTTTCTATAGGCTAGGCCTAGTCTGCGAGCAGTACGTTTCAGTGTACGAAGTTTAGAATCATTGTAATAAGTATGGTTTTTGAAGGAGGTATGATTATTATGGAAGTTTGTTGGGTTTAGAGTACCAAGAGGTTGCAGTGGCGGCTCTAAGTAGTTCTGAATACTGCTCACAAGGTCATCGTTGAAGGTCTCTACAGAGGAACACTCATAGGAATTATACCAGTCAGTCACATGTGCAACAAAGTCATCATGCTGATCTGTGGGAACATTAAAACGTTTCCGTTTGAATATCCCACCAGGAAGGATAGTATTACCAATATCTAGAGAGGTTAGCCTAGGGAAATGATCAGACGCTATATCTGTTACAATGGAAGACTCACAGCTGGCAGAAGTAATGTTGAAGCCCAGGCACAGATCAAGGACGCCTCCATAGATATGTGTGGGTTCAAGGTCACCTACAATTTGGACATTATCATGACTGTTTAAGAGTGACAACAGTTGATTGCCATTACGATTACCAAACTGTGAGTTTCCAATGCTTTTGTGTCTCGCATTGTAATCGCCAATAATAAGAGTAGGCTCAGAATGAGCACAAGTTGGGAGCTCCAAGTAATTAAACTTATCAGCAGGAGCATACAAGTTAAATATGTTGAGAGCAGAGTTCCCAATATAAATCCTAACACCGTGATACTGTAGCCCCTCTGTTTTCTTATGTGCAAGAAGTTGATGGGGAAGTGATTTTTTAATATACAGAACACAAGAATTAGTAGATTTGAGGTTATATGCAACAAACGATGGCAATTTAGGGGGTTGGGATTTTTCAGGGACTCTGCACTCTTGTAGACACACAATATCAATGGATTCAGTGGTTACTTTATGATGCAGGTCAGAAAATCTTTTTCTAAGTGACGCAATATTCCAACTTAAAATGGATAGTTTATACGAGTTTGGTTCCATTATGAAAGTCCAGGGATAGTATTCAATTTCTCAGCAAAATGAAAAAACTTACTAAATAACAAACAGACATAATCAATATCAATATCATCAGTATTATCCTTATCCATGAGTCTCCTAAGTGCGCTTCCATTAGTGAGACCTCTTGGGAGTCTGTTTACAGAGGTCACTGCGCTCTTTGTCTGTGAATGTATGGAAGGTGACACTATCCCTCGCACTCACCTCTCCGCTTTTATTACACTCATCACTATCATCACATGTATCACTTCCCTCATCATTATGACCAGTGATACATACACCATTATCAACAACCGGGTCATCTCCACACTCAGTATCTATCAATACATTACACTCATCAGGTTGACTATCATGATGGTCTTCACTGCCCTTATCATCTTCACTGTGACTGTAAACACCACTATCAGATTCATCGTTTTTGTAATTATTAACACCACTGCAATCATCAGTTTGTTCATCATCGCCACACTCACTTTCATAATGGCTGACAATCTGTGGGTTGATGTACTCATTTGCAACCTCTGTAAGTTTTTCCTCGTGGTGCTCAAGTTGTTGTTCCAAACACCATTGTTGCTTCTCCAGTACTGTTATGCGCAGCTGCATGTTGTGTACCACCCCAGCAAGACTAGCGTCATCTGGAAGTATGAAGTCCCGATCAGCTGAGCCAGGTGGCTGACTGACAGCTGACTCAGCCAGACAGATGGTGTCAACACCAGCAGCATTACTAGTGTTGATAGCAGACGTGATCGTGCTCTGTTGATGTACTCCCAGAGTGGCTCGCTCAACCATATTGTCTGAGTTCAGGCATGGGTCAGTATTCAGACATGAAGTATCTGGTAGGCCTATTGCCTCATCATGGGGGGTGATGGGTGAGGCGGGAGCCCTGCGGCTGGCGATGTGGGCAGCTTTCGCTCTGCAGTCAGCATGAGCAGCTGTGACTCCTGGAGTCTTACAATTGATACATTCTAATGCAACGGTCTGGTGTTTCTTGATCATATCACAGCACTGGTGAGAAGGATGGGCCTTGGCACACACTGCACACGAGTGTGACTTACTAAAGCATTTAAAAGCAATGTGACCCCAGCGTTGACACTTGTAGCATCTACGGTGAGGTGGTTTGTACAAAGCTATTTTGTAACTCCTGTTAAGCGCTGCACGAGAGTAGATATATGATGGTGGAGTCCCTTGGCCAATCCACTCAGCCAATATCAGATCATTTGGAAGTCGACGAGGGTTTGCAACTTGATCTGACAACAGGAATTTAGGATCCAAGTACTTATTGACATTGTGGATAACAATAAGCACTTGAGGTGATCTTGGTTGGGCAGCTTGGAGTTGGATGTTAGCATATTTATGAGTAAGAAGTTTTTCTATGAATGTTGGGTCGTTAGTAACAAAAACGTAATTATCCTCGTCATGACGAAAGCGAATCCGAAGGTTTTTTTCTGGGTTGTCTAATGAAGCTTCGTAAAACCATCTAAACTTGACCTCAAACTCAGTGTTAGCAGGGAAATCAAGCCTAACCGTTCTGCAATGGTTGTTGTTGCTCTCGTTGTTTCTTGCAGCAAGCCTCCTTTGAAATCCTCTTTCTTTTTTCAAAGCTCCCTTACTTCTAAAACGTACGAATTCGCCTTCACCATCATTTACTTCGTTCACATCCATAGGTCACTTTTAGTTCAGCTGCTTGAGATGGAAGAGTTAGTCAGTTACTTTTGGGTCAGCGAAACCGCCTTTATTCCATAAGAGAGAAGGGACAAGGAAGGGATATTCACCTCGCTAGACACAGGCAATATGGGTGTAGTGGCCTGCGGGTCGCAGTGCGATTTTCAAGGTCATTCACTGGGCCCACAGTCGTCTCGAGAGTTACCAACACTGTACTACTTGTTAATTACTCCAAACCCGCAGCACTTAACGCATCTAGCACACGTGTCTTGGAATGACAGACAAATTTTCACTACATAAGAACTAGTTCTCACAACACTGAAGGTACGGCCGGAACACTGTAGAACGTTCACAAGGGCATTCTGTAACTTGGCCTTCACTGGCTGGCTTGGAGCGCTGTTTAGCCTGGATCAGCTAAACTCGCCCTTATCCCATAAGGAATTTTTATTGACCTAAGAAAAGCTTTTGACACAGTAGACCACGACATCCTACTCCACAAACTTGACCATTACGGTATAAGAGGCCATGCGCTTGCTTATTTCAAATCTTACCTTACTAATAGGTATCAGTATGTTACCATTAAAGACACAGCATCAACAACACGGCCACTTGATACTGGAGTTCTGCAGGGAAGTGTCCTTGGTCCCCTGTTCTTCCTCATATACATCAATGATCTTCCAAACGTATCCCAACACCTAAAACCCGTTCTCTTTGCTGACGACACGACTTATGTCATCTCTCACCCTAATCTTGCCACCCTCAACACCATTGTTAACGAGGAGCTGATCAAAATATCGACTTGGATGACAGCCAATAAACTTATGCTTAACACTGACAAAACCTACTATCTTATGTTTGGTAGCAGAGCAGGAGATGCACAAATTAACATTAAGATCGACAACACTCTAATTACCAGACATAATGAGGGCAAATTCCTAGGCCTATACCTTGACAACAACCTGAATTTCAGCACCCATATCCAACACATAACCAAAAAAGTATCCAAAACAGTTGGGATCCTCTCCAAGATACGATACTACGTGCCGCAAAATGCCCTTCTCACACTATACCACTCACTTATTTATCCATACCTCGCCTATGCTATTTGTGCTTGGGGATCAACTGCAGCAACACACCTAAAGCCAATAATAACCCAACAAAAAGCTGCAGTAAGAATAATCACTAAATCCCATCCCTGGCAACACACCCCCCCACTCTTCATAGATCTAAACTTACTCCCTGTTCAGTACATCCACACTTACTACTGTGCAATCTACATCTACAGGACCTTAAACTCCAATATCAACCTTGACCTAAAACGCTTTCTTGATAGTTGTGACAGAACCCACAGGCATAACACCAGACACAAACATCTCTACGACATTCCCCATGTCCGACTAAACCTTTACAAAAATTCAATGTATGTCAAAGGCCCTAAAATCTGGAACACCCTACCTGAGAACTCTAGAACTGCAGACACATTCATCACCTTCAAAACTACCATTAGAAAACATCTTATCTCCCTGATAAACCCCATCAACTAACTACACAAATACCACCTGGTGGTTCACACTTACACTCACTCACCCATTTGACCATAAACAGAAATATTAATCTCAATCTTAAAATAATGAATCCTATGATACTCCAATACTGAAACTATGTACTGTGCCAAAACAAAAGCATTCACATTGCTAAACTCACAAACTAGTATTTAGTCACTTAGCCATAATACCAACTTACCTCATAATTTGTAATATTTTAAAATAAAGAATTAAACTAAGTCTGCCCGAAATGCCTAGCCATGCTAGGCGTTCTAGTGGTACACTCTGTAATCATTATTTAACTACATGTAAACCACACAACAACCAAATTCTGTAAATTCAACATTGTAATCTTTATAGAGAATAAACTTTGAATCTGAATTTGAATGTAGATAATGGCGACGAGTTAAGGGATACCGGTGAATAGGAAAGTCGAGGAAGGGACATTCACCTCACTAGACACACGCAGTATGGGTGTGAGTGGCATGCGGGTCTTATAGTGCCATTTTCAAGGTCACCCAGCAGGCCAGACATTCCTCACTCATTTTAAGCCTACGTAGGTAATGATGGTAGCACAATTGCCTAAGTCAGTGAAATCCACTCGTGCAAATAGTTACAACAAATCTGAAGCACTTAACACTTCTAGCACAAACTTACTATGTTTATAGGTGAACCTCTGGCATGTCCCACTTAAAAAGTGGCCTGGATGTTTTGCATCTTTCTGTGCCCTTTAGATGGTGTGCCTGGCAATTTAAGTTATAGCACAGTCTTTCCTGTACTGAAGAGGTACACATTTCAGGGTGAAAAAGCTTACATGAAGGGAGTTTGCATTTTCCTGTTGTCATATGGGCATGGCATTTTCTAGGGTGGTCATAGTTGCACGTCCCGTCTGTTTTTCCAGATTTCCCATGTCTGCAGATACCAAGTGCATAGTATGTGCACAGGCTTGGTTTCCGTTTGCCTTGGGTTTCTGTGACTGTATTCCCTGTTGGTGCATGTTTCCCTGTCTTATTCCTATCCTCCCTAGCACCAACAATGGAGCTCCCACCAGTTGTTTTTGGTAATATATCCTCACTATTGCTAGTGGAGTCCTCTTGTTTGCTATTTCCTGTGGTATTTCTAGTTTGCAATATTGGTTTTATCTTATCTTTGACTACACTTGTTTCCCCACTATGGCTCCTGTCCCCTATGAGGTCATTTATATGTATTCCTTCCTGCGTATAATTCCCGACTACCTGGACAAAATCTCCAGCTTCACCATTACTGTCTCCCAGGACAGCACCTCCAGCTTCTCCATTACTGTCTCCCAGGACAGCACCTCCAGCTTCACCATTACTGTCTCCCAGGACAGCACCTCCAGCTTCACCATTACTGTCTCCCAGGACAGCACCTCCAACTTCACCATTACTGTCTCTCAGGACAGCACCTCCAGCTTCACCATTACTGTCTCCCAAGACAGCACCTCCAGCTTCACCATTACTATCTCCCAGGACAGCACTATCAGCCCCACATTTACTGACTACCAGGACATCATCTCCAGCCTTACAGTTTCTGACTACATGGCCAGTATCAAGGGCAGCACCATTCAGCCCAGACTTTTTATGTTCCCATCTGTTATAGAAAGCTTCCAGGTTGTCTATGAAAGCAGCTTTGATGTTATCCTCTTTTAATACCCTTGTGATTTTAGTCCACAGATTTTCCTCATTTGGGCATACCCAAAAACACTTCCCTGTTTTAATACTGCTTGTAGCTAGTTCTTGGATATCTGCACAAGGGGCGTGACACCAATTTCCACAAAAATGACAATTTATCCATGTGGAAGCCCGTTTGTTTGGTTGACTGCAGACTATACAGAGCTTCATAACGATTTGAATGGTTGATTTACTGTAATTCTACTAGCAACCTCTTGAATACTCTATTAATAACCTCCTTAAATGAAGCTCTAGCTATTTGTATTTCTATTTCTAACTGTACTTGTATATTGGACAGCTTACCGTGTACGTTCCTGATTTATATTTATTGTTTGTGTTTGATAAGGGCGCCTACAACCCCATCCATTTACAGTCTGCTTTATTGTCCAACGAATCCATTTGAAACCAGTCAAGGGTTCGGACCATCAAGGGTTCGGACCAGTCGATCTGATCTGATCAGTGGGTCACTTATTTAAAACATACTAGTCGGTGATTTGGGCTAACACATGAAGGATCTACTTGAAATTATCTACCCGAGTAATATGTGATTTGATTGATACAAAAGTATAACTTGCGTGTTGAAGAGCCGGTGATTTCTGGCAGCTCCTACAATGACGAACGGTCGAGCCTCAACCCTTGTTTATCAATCGCTGTATTTAGCTTTTCTAGTTTTTTTTTTCGTCTCCACCACAATAAATGCTATATTATCACTATAGTTGACTGGTGGAAATTTTGGAGGAAGGATGCTTTTTCTGTAGTAATAATTGCTTCTCGTTGTGTATATTGCGACCGCTGGTAACTACAGGTTATATGAAATGCCAAATCTAAGGGAAAAGCAACATCCAGTATTGGGCCCCTGCTTAGGCGAGATGGGACATACACAGATGACAGCCATGAAATGAGTGAGATACTAAAGTCCCAATACGACGCAGCGTTCAGTGAGCCGTTACCCAGACTAAGGGTCGATAATCCAAACGAATTCTTTATGAACAAGACCCAAAATTTGGTCATTTAAAAAATCTTTGACACTATCCTAACACCGCAAGACTTTGAAAAGGCAATGAATGACACGCCCATGTACTCTGCCCCAGGCCCAGACTCCTGGAACTCCGTGTTCATCAAGGATTGCAAGAAGCCCTTGTTGCGTGCCTTCAGCATTCTATGGAGAGGAAGCATGGACACAGGGATCATCCCACACTCACTAAAAACTACAGACATAGCCCCACTCTACGAAGGTGGCAGTAAAGCAATTGCAAAGAACTACAGGCCGAGAACACTAACATCCCATATCATGTAAATCTTGGAAAGGGTTCCAAGAAACAAGATCGCCAACCACCTATATACCCATCAGTTACACAACCCAGGGTAACACGGGTTCAGAGCAGGTCGCTCCTGCCTGTCCCAGTCTGGAGTTTTGAGACTCTGACCGCAGGTTCAAACCCCACCCGACATAATGAGACTAGTCACGAGGGAGCATTCACCAAATTCAACTTCAATAACAAAAACATAAAGTGGGACCAAGTGAACCAAGTCCTAACCGATATAAGCTGGGAAGATATACTAAGCAACACAGACCCCAACGTATGCCTAGAACAGATTAACTTGGTGCCACTCGATGTATGCACAAGGCTTATTCCTCTAAGAAAAAGGAGGAGTAGATGTAAAATAGAAAGAGACAGGCGCTCCCTTTACAGGCGACGGAAAAGAATAACAGAGCGGCTAAAAGAGGTCAATATATCTGAAATGCGTAGGGAGACACTGGTCAGAGAAATAGCAAGCATCGAACTCAAGCTAAAGGAATCTTATAGGAGTCAGGAATCGCGGGAAGAACTAAAAGCCATACCTGGAGTTTACCCAAAGTATTTATTCTCATATGCCAAATCAAAGTCGAGAACAACGTCCAGTATTGGGCCCCTACTTAAACAAGATGGGTCCTACACAGATGACAGCAAGGAAATGAGTGAGCTACTCAAGTCCCAATATGACTCAGTTTTTAGCAAGCCGCTAACCAGACTGAGAGTCGAAGATCAAAATGAATTTTTTATGAGAGAGCCACAAAATTTGGTTAACACAAGCCTATCCGATGTTATCCTGACGCCAAATGACTTCGAACAGGCGATAAATGACATGCCCATGCACTCTGCCCCAGGGCCAGACTCATGGAACTCCGTGTTCATCAAGAACTGCAAGAAGCCCCTATCACGAGCTTTTTCCATCCTATGGAGAGGGAGCATGGACACGGGGGTCGTCCCACAGTTACTAAAAACAACAGACATAGCCCCACTCCACAAAGGGGGCAGTAAAGCAACAGCAAAGAACTACAGACCAATAGCACTAACATCCCATATCATAAAAATCTTTGAAAGGGTCCTAAGAAGCAAGATCACCACCCATCTAGAAACCCATCAGTTACACAACCCAGGGCAACATGGGTTTAGAACAGGTCGCTCTTGTCTGTCTCAACTATTGGATCACTATAAGGTCCTAAATGCACTAGAAGATAAAAAGAATGCAGATGTAATATATACAGACTTTGCAAAAGCCTTCGACAAGTGTGACCATGGCATAATAGCGCACAAAATGCGTGCTAAAGGAATAACAGGAAAAGTCGGTCGATGGATCTATAATTTCCTCACTAACAGAACACAGAGAGTAGTCGTCAACAGAGTAAAGTCCGAGGCAGCTACGGTGAAAAGCTCTGTTCCACAAGGCAGAGTACTCGCTCCCATCTTGTTCCTCATCCTCATATCCGACATAGACAAGGATGTCAGCCACAGCACCGTGTCTTCCTTTGCAGATGACACCCGAATCTGCATGACAGTGTCTTCCATTGCAGACACTGCAAGGCTCCAGGCGGACATCAACCGAATCTTTCAGCGGGCTGCAGAAAACAATATGAAGTTCAACGATGAGAAATTTCAATTGCTCAGATATGGTAAACACGAGGAAATTAAATCTTCATCAGAGTACAAAACAAATTCTGGCCACAAAATAGAGCGAAACACCAACGTCAAAGACCTGGGAGTGATCATGTCGGAGGATCTCACCTTCAAGGACCATAACATTGTATCAATTGCATCTGCTAGAAAAATGACAGGATGGATAATGAGAACCTTCAAAACTAGGGAGGCCAAGCCCATGATGACACTCTTCAGGTCACTTGTTCTATCTAGGCTGGAATATTGCTGCACACTAACAGCACCTTTCAAGGCAGGTGAAATTGCTGACCTAGAAAATGTACAGAGAACCTTCACGGCGCACATAACAGAGATAAAACACCTCAATTACTGGGAGCGCTTGAGGTTCCTGAACCTGTATTCCCTGGAATGCAGGCGGGAGAGATACATGATTATATACACCTGGAAAATCCTAGAAGAACTAGTACTGAACTTGCACACGAAAATCACTCACTACGAAAGCAAAAGACTTGGCAGACGATGCAACATCCCCCCAATGAAAAGCAGGGGTGTCACTAGCACGTTAAGAGACCATACAATAAGTGTCAGGGGCCCGGGACTGTTCAACTGCCTCCCAGCATACATAAGGGGGATTACCAACAGACCCCTGGCAGTCTTCAAGCTGGCACTGGACAAGCACCTAAAGTCGGTTCCTGACCAGCCGGGCTGTGGCTCATACGTTGGTTTGCATGCAGCCAGCAGCAACAGCCTGGTTGATCAGGCTCTGATCCACCAGGAGGCCTGGTCACAGACCGGGCCGCGGGGGCGTTGACCCCCGGAATTCTCTCCAGGTAAACTCCAGGTAAGTAAACAGAGTAAAGTCTGAGGCAGCTACGGTGAAAAGCTCTGTTCCACAAGACAGTACTCGCTCCCATTCTATTCCTCATCCTCATATCTGACATAGACAGAGATGTAAGCCATAGGCCAATGTCTTCCACTGCAGAAGACACCCGAATTGGCAAGACAGTGACCTCCATCGAAGACACTGCAAAATTCCAAGCGGACATCAACCAAATCTTCAAATGGACCACTTAGAACAATATGAAGTTCAATGAAGAGAAATTTCAACGACTCAGATATGGAAAACTTGAGGAAATTAAAACTGTATCAGGGTATACGACAAATTCTAACCATACATTAGAGCGAAACAGTAATGCGATGGACCTGGGAGTGATAATGTCAGAGAATCTCGCCTTCAAAGACCACAACAACGTATCTACCGCATTTGCTAGGAAAATGATAGGATGGATAATGAAAACCCTCAGAAACAGGGACGCCAAGCCCATGATGATTCTCTTCAAATCGCTTGTTCTCTCTAGGCTGGAATACTGCTGTACACTAACTGTCCCCTTCAAGATAGGCGAAATTTCTAGTCTGGAGAGTGTACAGAGAACTTTCACGGCACATATACTGGATTTTACTGGAGAGAGTTCAGGGGGTTAACGCCCCAGCGGCCCGGTCTGTGACCACGCCTCATGGTGGAGCAGAGCCTGATCAACCAGGCTGTTACTGCTGGCTGCACACAATCCAGCGTACGAGCCACAGCCCGGCTGGTCAGGTACCAACTTTAGGTGCTTGTCCAGTGCCTGCTTGAAGACAGCCAGGGGTCTATTGGTAATCCCCCTTATGTATGCTGGGAGGCAGTTGAACAGTCTTGGGCCCCTGACATATTTTGTTGTCTCTTAACGTGCTAGTGACACCCCTGCTTTTCAATGGGAGATGTTGCATCGTCTGCCGAGTCTTTTGCTTTTGTAGTGAGTGATTTTCGTGTGCAAGTTCGGTACTAGTCCCTCTAGGATTTTCCAGGTGTATATAATTATGTATCTTTCCCGCCTGCATTCCAGGGAGTACAGGTTCGGGAACTTCAAGCGCTCCCAGTAATTGAGGTGTTTTATCTCCGTTATGCGCGCCGTGAAGGTTCTCTGTACATTTTCTAGGTCAGCAATTTCGCCTGCCTGAAAGGTGCTGTAGTGTGCAGCAATATTCCAGCCTAGATAGAACAAGCGACCTGAAGAGTGTCATCATGGGCTTAGCAACCCTAGTTTTGAAGGTTCTCATTATCCATCCTGTCATTTTTCTAGCAGCTGCGATTGATACAATGTTATGGTCCTTGAAGGTGAGATCCTCCGACATGATCACTCCCAGGTCTTTGACGTTGGTGTTTCGCTCTATTTTGTGGCTGGAATTTGTTTTATACTCTGATGAAGTTTTAATTTCCTCATGTTTACCATATCGGAGTAATTGAAATTTCTCATCGTTGAACTTCATATTGTTTTCTGCAGCCCACTGAAAGATTTGGTTGATGTCCGCCTGGAGCCTTGCAGTGTCTGCAATGGAAGACACTGTCATGCAGATTCGGGTGTCATCTGCAAAGGAAGACACGGTGCTGTTTACCTGGAGTTTACCTGGAGAGAGTTTCGGGGGTCAACGCCCCCGCGGCCCGGTCTGTGACCAGGCCTCCTGGTGGATCAGCGCCTGATCAACCAGGCTGTTGCTGCTGGCTGCACGCAAACCAATGTACGAGCCACAGCTGTGGCTGACATCCTTGTCTATGTCAAATATGAGGATGAGAAACAAGATGGGAGCGAGTACTGTGCCTTGCGGAACAGAGCTTTTCACCGTAGCCGCCTCAGGATTTACTCTGGTGACTACTACTCTTTTTGTTGTTTGTGAGGAAATTATAGATCCATCTACCAACTTTTCCTGTTATTCCTTTATCACGCATTTTGTGCGCTATTACGCCAGAAAAAGCGTCCTTCCTCCAAAATTTCCACCAGTCAATTATAGTGATAATATAGCATTTATTGTGGTGGAGACGGAAAAAAAATAGAAAAGCTAGATACAGCGATTGGTAAACAAGGGTTGAGGTCGACCGTTCGTCATTGTAGGAGCTGCCAGCAGTCACCGGTTTCTTCAACACGCAAGTTATACTTTTGTATCAATCAAATCACATATTACTCGGGTAGATAATTTCCAGTAGATCCTTCATGTGTTAGCCCAAATCACCGACCAGTATGTTTTAAATAAGCGACCCACTGATCAGATCAGATCGACTGGTCCGAACCCTTGACTGGTCCGAACCCTTGACTGGTCCGACCCCTTGACTGGTCCGAACCCTTGACTGGTCTGAACCCTTGACTGGTCCGAACCCTTGACTGGTCCGAACCCTTGACTGGTTTCAAACGGTTTCGTTGGACAATAAAGCAGACTGTAAACGGATGGGGTTGTAGGCGCCCTTATAAACACAAACATTAAATATATATCAGGAACGTGCACGGTAAGCTGTCCAATATACAAAAACAGTTAGAAACAGAAATACAAATAGCTAGAGCTTCATTTAAGGAGGTTATTAATAGAATATTCAAGAGGTTGCTAGTAGAATTGCAGTAAATCAACCATTCAAATCATTATGAAGCTGTGTGTAGTCTGTGGTCAGTCAAACAAACGGGCTTCCACATGGATAAATTGTCATTTTTGTGGAAATTGGTGTCACGCCCCTTGTGCAGATATCCAAGAACTAGCTACAAGCAGTATTAAAACAGGGAAGTGTTTTTGGGTATGCCCAAATGAGATAAATCTGTGGACTAAAATCACAAGGGTATTAAAAGAGGACAACATCAAAGCTGCTTTCATAGAAAACCTGGAAGCTATCTACAACAGATGGGAACATAAAAAGTCTGGGCTGAATGGTACTGCCCTTGATACTGGCCATGTAGTCAGAAACTGTAAGGCTGGAGATGAAGTCCTGGTAGTCAGTAAATGTGGGGCTGATAGTGCTGTCCTGGGAGACAGTAATGGTGAAGCTGGAGGTGCTGTCCTGGGAGACAGTAATGGTGAAGCTGGAGGTGCTGTCCTGGGAGACAGTAATGGTGAAGCTGGAGGTGCTGTCCTGGGAGACAGTAATGGTGAAGCTGGAGATGCTGTCCTGGGAGACAGTAATGGTGAAGCTGGAGATTTTGTCCAGGTAGTCGGGAATTATACGCAGGAAGGAATACATATAAATGACCTCATAGGGGACAGGAGCCATAGTAGGGAAACAAGTGTAGTCAAAGATAAGATAAAACCAATATTGCAAACTAGAAATACCGCAGGAAATAGCAAACAAGAGGACTCCACTAGCAATAGTGAGGATATACTACCAAAAACAACTGGTGGGAGCTCCATTGTTGGTGCTAGGGAGGATAGAAGTAAGACAGGGAAACATGCACCAACAGGGAATACAGTCACAGAAACCCAAGGCAAACGGAAACCAAGCCTGTGCACATACTATGCACTTGGTATCTGCTGGCATGGGAAATCTGGAAAAACAGATGGGACGTGCAACTATGACCACCCTAGAAAATATCATGCCCATATGACAACAGGAAAATGCAAACTCCCTTCCTGTAAGCTTTTTCACCCTGAACTGTGTACCTCTTCAGTACAGGAAAGACTGTGCTATAACTTAAATTGCAAGACATACCATCTAAAGGGGACAAAAAGATACAAAACATCCAGGCCATGGGAAAACCTGGGTAGCGACAGCCACTCAAGAGGGAGAGGTTTTTTAGTGCCAGGAAGGAAAAAAAACTGGCAGGAAATGGCAGAAATCGTACACCAAATCCAGTCATTCCTGGAGTGGAACCACAGTCGATGGCCTCCACTCCAAACCAACAGATACAGATACTAATGCCGGAAAAAAAATCCCCCCCCAGTACCAACAATACCACCAGTCCGATAACATTCTTCTTTGCAAATATACAGGGTCTAAAGCCAGCAACAAACAACAAAATACCTTTCATCCGTGGACTGCTTGCAGAGGCAAAGGCAATGTTCGCGGTTTTAACTGAGACCCACATAAAGGATCACTTGGACAACGAAATATGGATCCCAGGTTACAACCTATACAGATGTGACAGAGTGAACAGGCAAAAGGGGGGGGGGGTTGGCCTGTACATTGCAGAGTCACTTGTTTGCACAGAACTGCTTAATGCCTCAAATGATGTAGTGGAAGTTTTAGCAGTAAAGGTCGAGAACCAAAACCTAGTCATTGTGGTAGTCTACAAGCCTCCGGATGCAACATCCCAGCAATTCCAGGAACAGCTGTTAAAAATTGACCACTGTCTGGAAAATCTTCCAGCTCCTGCACCCAACATCTTGCTCCTGGGGGATTTCAACTTAAGGCACCTAAAATGGAGGAATATAGCAAATAATATTGTTGCAGTAATAACACCAGGAGGCAGCTCTGATGAAAACTCACACTCACACGAGCTTTTAAATCTCTGCACAAAATTCAATTTAAACCAGCAAATAATAGAGCCTACTAGACTGGAGAATACACTAGACCTCATCTTCACTAACAATGATGATCTGATAAGAAATGTCACCATATCAAAAACAATATACTCAGATCACAACATAATTGAGGTTCAGACATGTATGCATGGAACCCCAGACCGACATAATGAGACTAGTCACGAGGGAGCATTCACCAAATTCAACTTCAATAACAAAAACATAAAGTGGGACCAAGTAAACCAAGTCCTAACCGATATAAGCTGGGAAGATATACTAAGCAACACAGACCCCAACTTATGCCTAGAACAGATTAACTCGGTGGCACTCGATGTATGCACAAGGCTTATTCCTCTAAGAAAAAGGAGGAGTAGATGTAAAATAGAAAGAGTCAGGCGCTCCCTTTACAGGCGACGGAAAAGAGTAACAGAGCGGCTAAAAGAGGTCAATGTATCTGAAATGCGTAGGGAGACACTGGTCAGAGAAATAGCAAGCATCGAACTTAAGCTAAAAGAATCCTTTAGGAGTCAGGAATCGCGGGAAGAACTAAAAGCCATAAATGAAATCGAAAGAAACCCAAAGTATTTCTTCTCCTATGCCAAATCAAAATTGAGAACAACGTCCAGTATTGGGCCCCTACTTAAACAAGATGGGTCCTACACAGATGACAGCAAGGAAATGAGTGAGCTACTCAAGTCCCAATATGACTCAGTTTTTAGCAAGCCGATAACCAGACTGAGAGTCGAAGATCAAAATGAATTTTTTATGAGAGAGCCACAAAATTTGATTAACACAAGCCTATCCGATGTTATCCTGACGCCAAATGACTTCGAACAGGCGATAAATGACATGCCCATGCACTCTGCCCCAGGGCCAGACTCATGGAACTCTGTGTTCATCAAGAACTGCAAGAAGCCCCTATCACGAGCCTTTTCCATCCTGTGGAGAGGGAGCATGGACACGGGGGTCGTCCCACAGTTACTAAAAACAACAGACATAGCCACACTCCACAAAGGGGGCAGTAAAGCAACAGCAAAGAACTACAGACCAATAGCACTAACATCCCATATCATAAAAATCTTTGAAAGGGTCCTAAGAAGCAAGATCACCACCCATCTAGAAACCCATCAGTTACACAACCCAGGGCAACATGGGTTTAGAACAGGTCGCTCCTGTCTGTCTCAACTATTGGATCACTACGACAAGGTCCTAAATGCACTAGAAGATAAAAAGAATGCAGATGTAATATATACAGACTTTGCAAAAGCCTTCGACAAGTGTGACCATGGCGTAATAGCGCACAAAATGCGTGCTAAAGGAATAACAGGAAAAGTCGGTCGATGGATCTATAATTTCCTCACTAACAGAACACAGAGAGTAGTCGTCAACAGAGTAAAGTCCGAGGCAGCTACGGTGAAAAGCTCTGTTCCACAAGGCACAGTACTCGCTCCCATCTTGTTCCTCATCCTCATATCCGACAAAGACAAGGATGTCAGCCACAGCACCGTGTCTTCCTTTGCAGATGACACCCGAATCTGCATGACAGTGTCTTCCATTGCAGACACTGCAAGGCTCCAGGCGGACATCAACCAAATCTTTCAGTGGGCTGCAGAAAACAATATGAAGTTCAACGATGAGAAATATCAATTACTCAGATATGGTAAACATGAGGAAATTAAATCTTCATCAGAGTACAAAACAAATTCTGGCCACAAAATAGAGCGAAACACAAACGTCAAAGACCTGGGAGTGATCATGTCGGAGGATCTCACCTTCAAGGACCATAACATTGTATCAATCGCATCTGCTAGAAAAATGACAGGATGGATAATGAGAACCTTCAAAACTAGGGAGGCCAAGCCCATGATGACACTCTTCAGGTCACTTGTTCTATCTAGGCTGGAATATTGCTGCACACTAACAGCACCTTTCGAGGCAGGTGAAATTGCCGACCTAGAAAATGTACAGAGAACTTTCACGGCACGCATAACGGAGATAAAACACCTCAATTACTGGGAGCGCTTGAGGTTCCTAAACCTGTATTCCCTGGAATGCAGGAGGGAGAGATACATGATTATATACACCTGGAAAATCCTAGAGGGAATAGTACCGAACTTGCACACGAAAATCACTCACTACGAAAGCAAAAGACTTGGCAGACGATGCACCATCCCCCCAATGAAAAGCAGGGGTGTCACTAGCACGTTAAGAGACCATACTATAAGTGTCAGGGGCCCGAGACTGTTCAACTGCCTCCCAGCACACATAAGGGGGATTACCAACAGACCCCTGGCAGCCTTCAAGCTGGCACTGGACAAGCACCTAAAGTCAGTTCCTGATCAGCCAGGCTGCGGCTCGTACGTTGGTTTGCGTGCAGCCAGCAGCAACAGCCTGGTTGATCAGGCTCTGATCCACCAGGAGGCCTGGTCACAGACCGGGCCGCGGGGGCGTTGACCCCCGGAACTCTCTCCAGGTAAACTCCAGGTAAACTCTAGGTCACACTTGTCGAAGGCTTTTGCAAAGTCTGTGTATATTACATCTGCATTCTTTTTTGTCTTCTAGTGCATCTAGGACCTTGTCGTAGTGATCCAGTAGTTCAAATTCAAAGTTTATTCTCTATAAGGATTACAATGCTGAGTTTACAAAAATTTGGTTATTGTTTGGTTTACATGTAGTAAAATTGTGATTACAGAGTGTACCACTAGAACGCTTAGCATGGCTAGGCATTTCGGGCATACTTAGTTTTATTCTTAATTGTAAAATATTACAAATTATGAGGTAAGTTGGTATTATAGCTAAGTGACTAAATACTAGTTTGTGAGTTTAGCAATGTGAATGCTTTTGTTTTGGCACAGTATATGGTTTCAGTATTGGAGTATCACAGGATTCATTATTTTAAGACTGAGATTAATATTTCTGTTTATGGTCAAATGAGTGAGCGAGTGTAAGTGTGAACCACCAGGTGGTAATCGTGTAGTTAGTTGACGGGGTGTATCAGGGAGATAAGATGTTTTCTAATGGTAGTTTTGAAGGTGATGAATGTGTCTGCAGTTCTAGAGTTCTCAGGTAGGGTATTCCAGATTTTTGGGCCTTTGACATACATTGAATTTTTGTAAAGGTTTAGTCGGACACGGGGAATGTCGTAGAGATGTTTGTTTCTGGTGTTATGCCTGTGGGTTCTGTCACAACTATCAAGAAAGCGTTTTAGGTCAAGGTTGATATTAGAGTTTAAGGCCCTGTAGATATAGATTGCACAGTAGTAAGTGTGGATGTACTGAACTGGGAGTAAGTTTAGATCTTTGAAGAGTGGGGGGGTGTGCTGCCAGGGATGGGATTTAGTGATTATTCGTACTGCAGCTTTTTGTTGGGTTATTATTGGCTTTAGGTGTGTTGCTGCAGTTGATCCCCAAGCACAAATAGCATAGGTGAGGTATGGATAAATAAGTGAGTGGTATAGTGTGAGAAGGGCATTTTGCGGCACGTAGTATCGTATCTTGGAGAGGATCCCAACCGTTTTGGATACTTTTTTGGCTATATGCTGGACATGGGTGCTGAAATTCAGGTTGTTGTCAAGGTGTAAGCCTAGGAATTTTCCCCCATTATTTCTGGTAATTAGAGTGTTGTCAATCTTAATGTTAATTTGTGCATCTCCTGCTCTGCTACCAAACATAATATAGTAAGTTTTGTCAGTGTTAAGCGTAAGTTTATTGGCTGTCATCCAAGTCGATATTTTAATCAGCTCCTCATTCACAATGGTGTTGAGGGTGGCAAGATTAGGGTGAGAGATGACATAAGTCGTGTCATCAGCAAAGAGAATGGGTTTCAGGTGTTGGGATACGTTAGGAAGGTCATTGATGTATATGAGGAAGAGCAGGGGACCAAGGACACTTCCCTGCGGAACTCCAGTATCAAGTGGCCGTGTTGCTGATGCTGTGTCTTTAATGGTGACGTACTGATACCTATTAGTAATGTAAGATTTGAAATAAGCAAGCGCATGGCCTCTTATACCGTAGTGGTCAAGTTTGTGGAGTAGGATTTCGTGGTTTACTGTGTCAAAAGCTTTTCTTAGGTCAATAAAAATTCCTAGTGGATATTCCTTATTTTCCAATGCTGTGTAAAGCAGATCTAGCATTTTTATGATTGCATCATTAGTGCTTTTATTTTTCCTGAATCCAAACTGGATTCGTTGTGCTCCCGGTTTTCTGGTGTTTTCACGGTCGCTCTTACGTGATAGAACTTTAATTTGTGTCATCAATCCTATACGATACATCCCTCTAGCGCCTGGAACCAATCTTGGGCGGAAAACATTATATACTGAGTCAAAAAAGGAGAATTATGTGCACTACCTAGCAGAGTTTACTCCCAGAGGGGAATCATAGGCCTGTCCCGTGTGGAAAAATAATAATATTGAACTTTGTGTCAGAGGAAAGAAAGTCTCCCTGAAAGCATTGAGTATACATAGTGTATAGTGTATACTACAGTGGCTCCCTAGTATATTGATGATAAAGGCTAAAGTGTCATTTGAAAACAGGTGAATTTGTAAATGAAGTGATAAGCCTATAGAGACAGGTGCCAGAAGTCGCCAGAAACTTACCACAGGTCAGCTGTTTTTAATAATCTTCCTGGCCTGCTAGTGTACTCGCATATAATCTAGTGATACCAGTGAATAGCAGAATACAGTGTTGTAGTAGCAACTAACCAGTATTATAATGGTACTTAGTGGAGTGGAGTGACTTTCATTAGTTTCTTTTTCTTGAATTACCAGACGTTACTGTGAATTTCATATAACCTGTAGTTACCAACGGTCGCAATATACACAACGAGAAGCAATTATTACTACAGAAAAAGCGCCCTTCCTCCAAAATTTGCACCAGTCAACTATAGTGATAATATAGCATTTATTGTGGTGGAGACGGAAAAAAAAAATAGAGAAGCTAGATACAGCGATTGATAAACAAAGGTGGAGGCTCGACCGTTCGTCATTGTAGGAGTGCCAGCAGTCACCGGCTCTTCAACACGCAAGTTATACTTTTGTATCAATCAAATCACATATTACTCGGGTAGATAATTTCCAGTAGATCCTTCATGTGTTAGCTCAAA
Source organism: Cherax quadricarinatus (assembly GCF_038502225.1). Lineage (NCBI taxonomy): Eukaryota > Metazoa > Arthropoda > Malacostraca > Decapoda > Parastacidae > Cherax > Cherax quadricarinatus. The sequence continues at coordinate 30,130,339 of NC_091317.1, read as the reverse complement.
TCACCGACCAGTATGGTTTAAATAAGTGACCCACTGATCAGATCAGATAGACTGGTCCGAACCCTTGACTGGTCCGAACCCTTGACTGGTCCGAACCCTTGACTGGTCCGAACCCTTGACTGGTCCGAACCCTGGACTGGTTTCAAACGGTTTCGTTGTGCACCACCTAGCAGGTTATTAATAGAATATTCAAGAGGTTGCTAGTAGAATTGCAGTAAATCAACCATTCAAATCATTATGAAGCTGTGTGTAGTCTGTGGTCAGTCAAACAAACGGGCTTCCACATGCATAAATTGTCATTTCTGTGGAAATTGGTGTCACGCCCCTTGTGCAGATATCCAAGAACTAGCTACAAGCAGTATTAAAACAGGGAAGTGTTTTTGGGTATGCCCAAATGAGATAAATCTGTGGACTAAAATCACAAGGGTATTAAAAGAGGTCAACATCAAAGCTGCTTTCATAGAAAACCTGGAAGCTTTCTACAACAGATGGGAACATAAAAAGTCCGGGCTGAATGGTACTGCCCTTGATACTGGCCATGTAGTCAGAAACTGTAAGGCTGGAGATGATGTCCTGGTAGTCAGTAAATGGGGGGCTGATAGTGCTGTCCTGGGAGACAGTAATGGGGAAGCTGGAGGTGCTGTCCTGGGAGACAGTAATGGTGAAGCTGGAGGTGCTGTCCTGGGAGACAGTAATGGTGAAGCTGGAGATGCTGTCCTGGGAGACAGTAATGGGGAAGCTGGAGATGCTGTCCTGGGAGACAGTAATGGTGAAGCTGGAGATTTTGTCCAGGTAGTCGGGAATTATACGCAGGAAGGAATACATATGAATGACCTCATAGGGGACAGGAGCCATAGTAGGGAAACAAGTGTAGTCAAAGATAAGATAAAACCAATATTGCAAACTAGAAATACCGCAGGAAATAGCAAACAAGAGGACTCCACTAGCAATAGTGAGGATATATTACCAAAAACAAATGGTGGGAGCTCCATTGTTGGTGCTAGGGAGGATAGAAGTAAGACAGGGAAACATGCACCAACAGGGAATACAGTCACAGAAACCCAAGGCAAACGGAAACCAAGCCTGTGCACATACTATGCACTCGGTATCTGCTGGCATGGGAAATCTGGAAAAACAGATGGGACGTGCAACTATGACCACCCTAGGAAATGCCATGCCCATATGACAACAGGAAAATGCAAACTCCCTTCCTGTAATCTTTTTCACCCTGAACTGTGTACCTCTTCAGTACAGGAAAGACTGTGCTATAACTTAAATTGCCAGGCATACCATCTAAAGGGGACAAAAAGATACAAAACATCCAGGCCATGGGAAAACCTGGGTAGCCACAGCCACTCAAGAGGGAGAGGTTTTTTAGTGCCAGGAAGGAAAAAAAACTGGCAGGAAATGGCAGAAATCGTACACCAAATCCAGTCATTCCTGGAGTGGAACCACAGTCGATGGCCTCCACTCCAAACCAACAGATACAGATACTAATGCCGGAAAAAAAATCCCCCCCCAGTACCAACAATACCACCAGTCCGATAACATTCTTCTTTGCAAATATACAGGGTCTAAAGCCAGCAACAAACAACAAAATACCTTTCATCCGTGGACTGCTTGCAGAGGCAAAGGCAATGTTCGCGGCTTTCACTGAGACCCACATAAAGGATCACTTGGACAACGAAATATGGATCCCAGGTTACAACCTATACAGATGTGACAGAGTGAACAGGCAAAAGGGGGGGGGGGTTGGCCTGTACATTGCAGAGTCACTTGTTTGCACAGAACTGCTAAATGCCTCAAATGATGTAGTGGAAGTTTTAGCAGTAAAGGTCGAGAACCAAAACCTAGTCATTGTGATAGTCTACAAGCCTCCGGATGCAACATCCCAGCAATTCCAGGAACAGCTGTTAAAAATTGACCACTGTCTGGAAAACCTTCCAGCTCCTGCACCCAACATCTTGCTCCTGGGGGATTTCAACTTAAGGCACCTAAAATGGAGGAATATAGCAAATAATATTGTTGCAGTAATAACACCAGGAGGCAGCTCTGATGAAAACTCACACTCACGCGAGCTTTTAAATCTCTGCACAAAATTCAATTTAAACCAGCAAATAATAGAGCCTACTAGACTGGAGAATACACTAGACCTCATCTTCACTAACAATGATGATCTGATAAGAAATATCACCATATCAAAAACAATATACTCAGATCACAACATAATTGAGGTTCAGTCATGTATGCGCGGATCCCCAGACCGACATAATGAGATTAGTCACGAGGGAGCATTCACCAAATTCAACTTCAATAACAAAAACATAAAGTGGGACCAAGTAAACCAAGTCCTAACCGATATAAGCTGGGAAGATATACTAAGCAACATAGACCCCAACTTATGCCTAGAACAGATTAACTCGGTAGCACTCGATGTATGCACAAGGCTTATTCCTCTAAGAAAAAGGAGGAGTAGATGTAAAACAGAAAGAGACAGGCGCTCCCTTTACAGGCGACGGAAAAGAATAACAGAGCGGCTAAAAGAGGTCAATATATCTGAAATGCGTAGGGAGACACTGGTCAGAGAAATAGCAAGCATCGAACTTAAGCTAAAAGAATCCTTTAGGAGTCAGGAATCGCGGGAAGAACTAAAAGCCATAAATGAAATCGAAAGAAACCCAAAGTATTTCTTCTCCTATGCCAAATCAAAATCGAGAACAACGTCCAGTATTGGGCCCCTACTTAAACAAGATGGGTCCTACACAGATGACAACAAGGAAATGAGTGAGCTACTCAAGTCCCAATATGACTCAGTTTTTAGCAAGCCGCTAACCAGACTGAGAGTCGAAGATCAAAATGAATTTTTTATGAGAGAGCCACAAAATTTGATTAACACAAGCCTATCCGATGTTATCCTGACGCCAAATGACTTCGAACAGGCGATAAATGACATGCCCATGCACTCTGCCCCAGGGCCAGACTCATGGAACTCTGTGTTCATCAAGAACTGCAAGAAGCCCCTATCACGAGCCTTTTCCATCCTATGGAGAGGGAGCATGGACACGTGGGTCGTCCCACAGTTACTAAAAACAACAGACATAGCCCCACTCCACAAAGGGGGCAGTAAAGCAACAGCAAAGAACTACAGACCAATAGCACTAACATCCCATATCATAAAAATCTTTGAAAGGGTCCTAAGAAGCAAGATCACCACGCATCTAGAAACCCATCAGTTACACAACCCAGGGCAACATGGGTTTAGAACAGGTCGCTCCTGTCTGTCTCAACTATTGGACCACTACGACAAGGTCCTAAATGCACTAGAAGACAAAAAGAATGCAGATGTAATATATACAGACTTTGCAAAAGCCTTCGACAAGTGTGACCATGGCATAATAGCGCACAAAATGCGTGCTAAAGGAATAACAGGAAAAGTCGGTCGATGGATCTATAATTTCCTCACTAACAGAACACAGAGAGTAGTCGTCAACAGAGTAAAGTCCGAGGCAGCTACGGTGAAAAGCTCTGTTCCACAAGGCACAGTACTCGCTCCCATCTTGTTCCTCATCCTTATATCCGACATAGACAAGGATGTCAGCCACAGCACCGTGTCTTCGTTTGCAGATGACACCCGAATCTGCATGACAGTGTCTTCCATTGCAGACACTGCAAAGCTCCAGGCAGACATCAACCAAATCTTTCAGTGGGCTGCAGAAAACAATATGAAGTTCAACGATGAGAAATTTCAATTACTCAGATATGGTAAACATAAGGAAATTAAATCTTCATCAGAGTACAAAACAAATTCTGGCCACAAAATAGAGCGAAACACCAACGTCAAAGACCTGGGAGTGATCATGTCGGAGGATCTCACCTTCAAGGACCATAACATTGTATCAATCGCATCTGCTAGAAAAATGACAGGATGGATAATGAGAACCTTCAAAACTAGGGAGGCCAAGCCCATGATGACACTCTTCAGGTCACTTGTTCTATCTAGGCTGGAATATTGCTGCACACTAACAGCACCTTTCAAGGCAGGTGAAATTGCCGACCTAGAAAATGTACAGAGAACTTTCACGGCGCGCATAACGGAGATAAAACACCTCAATTACTGGGAGCGCTTGAGGTTCCTAAACCTGTATTCCCTGGAACACAGGAGGGAGAGATACATGATTATATACACCTGGAAAATCCTAGAGGGACTAGTACCGAACTTGCACACGAAAATCACCCACTACGAAAGCAAAAGACTTGGCAGACGATGCAACATCCCCCCAATGAAAAGCAGGGGTGTCACTAGCACGTTAAGAGACCATACAATAAGTGTCAGGGGCCCGAGACTGTTTAACTGCCTCCCAGCACACATAAGGGGGATTACCAACAGACCCCTGGCAGTCTTCAAGCTGGCACTGGACAAGCACCTAAAGTCAGTTCCGGATCAGCCGGGCTGTGGCTCGTATATTGGTTTGCGTGCAGCCAGCAGCAACAGCCTGGTTGATCAGGCTCTGATCCACCAGGAGGCCTGGTCTCAGACCGGGCCGCAGGGGCGTTGACCCCCGGAACTCTCTCCAGGTAAACTCCAGGTAACTCCAGGCAGGGGTTGAGTATGTTTTGAGTTGGGACAGACAGGAGCGACCTGCTCTAAACCCATGTTGCGCTGGGTTGTGTAACTGATGGGTATCTAGATGGGTGGCGATCTTGCTTCTTAGGACCCTTTCAAAGATTTTTATGATATGGGATGTTAGTGCTATCGGTCTGTAGTTCTTTGCTATTGCTTTACTGCCCCCTTTGTGGAGTGGGGCTATGTCTGTTGTTTTTAGTAACTGTGTGACGACCCCTGTGTCCATACTCCCTCTCCATAGGATGTTAAAAGCGCGTGATAAGTACGATAAGGCACCTAAATTCCTGGGAAATGTTGAAATCACTTGATATGTATTCCCTGGAACGCAGGTGAGAGAGATACATGATAATATACACTTGGAAAATCCTAGAGGGATTAGTACCAAACTTGCACACGAAAATCACTCCCTTTGAAAGCAAAAGACTCGGCAGGAATGCAACATTCCCTCAATGACAAGCAGGGGTGCCACTAGCACGATAAGAGACAGCACAATAAGTGTTAGGGGCCCAAGACTATTCAAGTGCCTCCCAGCATACGAAAGGAGGGTTACCAATAGACCCCTGGCTGTCTTCAAGAAGGCACTGGACAGGTACAGCCAGGCTGTGGTTCGTACGCCAGTTTGCGTGCGGCCAGCAGTAACAGCCTGGTTTATCAGACCCTGATCCACCACGAAGCCTGGTCTCAGAGCCGCGGGGGCGTTGATCCCCGAAACCCTCTCCAGGTATACACCAAATTACCTAAAACCATTAATAGCCCAACAAAAAGCCGCCGTGCTATACAGTTAGTTAGTTTAATATGTTTATTATGCACCCCATACCCATCCTGTGGGCGGTAGTCAAAAGATTACAGAGGTACATAATTGGTCCAGGGACTGGACTCCAAAGTTTTGATAGCTGAGCAAGTTACAGAGGTAATGAACTCACAATTTACAAAGGTAATGAACTCACAATTTACAAAGGTAATGAACTCACAATTTACAAAGGTAATGAACTCCAGGTAAGTCTGGTCACAATCATGACAAGTTACAAAGGTATTTACAGATTACAGAGGTACGTAATGGGTCCAGGGACTGGGCCCCCAAAGTTTTGATAGCTGAACTAGGTACAAAGGTAATGAGCTCACAAGTTACAAAGGTAATGAATTCTGTAGAATGGTTACTTACGTTTATACTTTGGCTACAATCATGAACAAATTATAGAGTAATGAGCAATTCACACTTCCACACCCGGTCACAACTGTAATGAGTTATTGGTGCAAATATTGATTGTTGAGTCACACACACCACACACACACACACACACACACACACACACACACACACACACACACACACACACACACACACACACACATGCTATACAGCCAACGCAAATAACATTTAAGCATTAGGACTAGTTTTTTCGAAATGCATTGCATACAAGTGACTTTCTTCTGGGCCTACCAGTGTTTTATTACATGCAAACTACATTACTTGTAAGTATAAAGAAATATAAATTGTTTTGTATTGTACTTAATGAATGAAGCTACAGATGTGGAAGAGAATGATTTCTTCTATAGCTATCATCCATATATCTATTATTGTAAGCTCGTCCTCTCTTTCATGTTAATTTAATTTTGTCAGTTTATCTTATTCCTATTATATCTCCTTTTATTGTGACTGATCTTCACATAGACGAGTTACTTAGGGGAGGGGTTATCCTAGGTAATTTACACATACAATTATGTATGATAATTTACACATACAACTATGTATGATAATTTACACATACAACTATGTATGAGAATTTACACATACAACTATGTATGATAATTTACACATACAACTATGTATGATAATTTACACATACAACTATGTATGATAATTTACACACATCTATGTATGAGAATTTACACATACAACTATGTATGATAATTTACACATACAACTATGTATGATAATTTACACATACAACTATGTATGATAATTTACACATACAACTATGTATGATAATTTACACATACAACTATGTATGATAATTTACACATACAACTATGTATGATAATTTACACATACAACTATGTATGATAATTTACACATACAACTATGTATGATAATTTACACATACAACTATGTATGATAATTTACACATACAACTATGTATGATAATTTACACATACAACTATGTATGATAATTTACACATACAACTATGTATGATAATTTACACATACAACTATGTATGATAATTTGCGTAATTGTATTTATGTGTACCTGTACCTAAATAAACTTGCTGAAAGAACTCCTGTTCCCTCTTCTTTCATGGCTAAGCTTGGGAGCCCAATGGACATGTCACTTTATCTGATTTTTTTGGGTTATCCCAGGTTTTCTACATATATGCTGCTATGTATGATAATCTATGTAACTGTGCTTGTGTATACCAGAATAAACTTACTTGTTTTTAATTTGTTCCATTGTAATATTTCCACATTGTAAATTAATTAAAATTGTACCATTGTTTGTTACAATGTAATTTTTGTTAACTAATTTTAAAGCTGTAATTACTGTACTCATCTGCCCATAATTCTCTACATACAAAGGGGCTTTTGGGATGTACACCCAACTGTTATATTCCTTTGTACAACTATGTATCATGTCAAAAAAACGTTCTCATTCTTATTCCTTTTTGTGCAATATTTCTTTAACAGTTACCCCTCGAATTTCATCATCCCTCTTCTGTATATAAAACTATATTTATTCTCTATAAAATGTATTTTTTATTAATATTTTTGGGTGTCTGGAATGGATTAATTGAATTTACATTATTTCTTATGGGAAATATAAAAGAAAAATACATTTTATATAGAATAACTATCATTTTACATATAGAAGAGAGAAGCTGGACACTGAGTCGTCACTGACCCTTACAAACACAAACAACAACAAGAATTTTGTAGTTTTCACGTCGTTTTTAACATTGTTTAAAACATTACTGTTATATTATACGAGTCCATCATGACGACAATGGACATCTGGAAGACTTTTGAGCCTGATACTTACTACAAGTGAGAGATACTGCCATATTGATTTTATTTTCATTAGTTATGCCACGTTGTGCTACCTTTCATAGCGCCATCGTGGAGAGTATTAATATAATGGTATAGATGTTAGCTTCCAGCTATAAGCTACAGACTGTAAGCTTCCAGCTGTAAGCTGCAGACTGTAAGCTTCCAGCTGTAAGTGGTGGCCTGGTGGTTAACGCTCTCGCTTCACACGGCGAGGGTCTGGGTTCGATTCCCAGCCAGAGTAGAAACATTGGACGTGTTTCTTTCCACCTGTTGTCTATGTTCCCCATCAGTAAGATGGTTACCTGGGTGTTAGTGGACTGGTGTGGGTCACATCCTGGGTGTTGGTGGACTGGTGTGGGTCACAACCTGGGTGTTGGTGGACTGGTGTGGGTCACATCCTGGGTGTTGGTGGACTGGTGTGGGTCACAACCTGGGTGTTGGTGGACTGGTGTGGGTCACATCCTGGGTGTTGGTGGACTGGTGTGGGTCACAACCTGGGTGTTGGTGGACTGGTGTGGGTCACATCCTGGGTGTTAGTGGACTGGTGTGTGTCACATCCTGGGTGTTGGTGGACTGGTGTGTGTCACATCCTGGGTGTTAGTGGACTGGTGTGGGTCACAACCTGGGTGTTGGTGGACTGGTGTGGGTCACAACCTGGGTGTTGGTGGACTGGTGTGGGTCACATCCTGGGTGTTGGTGGACTGGTGTGGGTCACATCCTGGGTGTTGGTGGACCTGGGTGTTGGTGGACTGGTGTGGGTCACATCCTGGGTGTTAGTGGACTGGTATGGGTCATATCCTGGGTGTTGGTGGACTGGTGTGGGTCACAACCTGGGTGTTGGTGGACTGGTGTGGGTCACATCCTGGGTGTTAGTGGACTGGTGTGGGTCACATCCTGGGTGTTGGTGGACTGGTGTGGGTCACATCCTGGGTGTTGGTGGACTGGTGTGGGTCACATCCTGGGTGTTGGTGGACTGGTATGGGTCATATCCTGGGTGTTGGTGGACTGGTGTGGGTCACAACCTGGGTGTTGGTGGACTGGTGTGGGTCACATCCTGGGTGTTAGTGGACTGGTGTGGGTCACATCCTGGGTGTTGGTGGACTGGTGTGGGTCACATCCTGGGTGTTGGTGGACTGGTGTGGGTCACATCCTGGGTGTTAGTGGACTGGTGTGGGTCACATCCTGGGTGTTGGTGGACTGGTGTGGGTCGCATCCTGGGTGTTGGTGGACTGGTGTGGGTCACATCCTGGGTGTTGGTGGACTGGTGTGGGTCGCATCCTGGGTGTTGGTGGACAAAATAGAGCGAAACACCAACGTCAAAGACCTGGGAGTGATCATGTCGGAGGATCTCACCTTCAAGGACCATAACATTGTATCAATCGCATCTGCTAGAAAAATGACAGGATGGATAATGAGAACCTTCAAAACTAGGGAGGCCAAGCCCATGATGACACTCTTCAGGTCACTTGTTCTATCTAGGCTGGAATATTGCTGCACTCTAACAGCACCTTTCAAGGCAGGTGAAATTGCCGACCTAGAAAATGTACAGAGAACTTTCACGGCGCGCATAACGGAGATAAAACACCTCAATTACTGGGAGCGCTTGAGGTTTCTAAACCTGTATTCCCTGGAACGCAGGAGGGAGAGATACATGATTATATACACCTGGAAAATCCTAGAGGGACTAGTACCGAACTTGCACACGAAAATCACTCACTACGAAAGCAAAAGACTTGGCAGACGATGCACCATCCCCCCAATGAAAAGCAGGGGTGTCACTAGCACGTTAAGAGACCATACAATAAGTGTCAGGGGACCGAGACTGTTCAACTGCCTCCCAGCACACATAAGGGGGATTACCAACAGACCCCTGGCAGTCTTCAAGCTGGCACTGGACAAGCACATAAAGGCAGTTCCTGATCAGCCGGGCTGTGGCTCGTACGTTGGTTTGCGTGCAGCCAGCAGCAACAGCCTGGTTGATCAGGCGCTGATCCACCAGGAGGCCTGGTCACAGACCGGGCCGCGGGGGCGTTGACCCCCGAAACTCTCTCCAGGTAAACTCCAGGTAAACTGGTGTGGGTCACATCCTGGGTGTTGGTGTACTGGTGTGGGTCACATCCTGGGTGTTGGTGGACTGGTGTGGGTCACATCCTGGGTGTTGGTGGACTAGTGTGGATCACATCCTGGGTGTTGGTGGACTGGTGTGGGTCACATCCTGGGTGTTAGTGGACTGGTGTGGGTCACATCCTGGGTGTTAGTGGACTGGTGTGGGTCACATCCTGGGTGTTGGTGGACTGGTGTGGGTCACATCCTGGGTGTTAGTGGACTGGTGTGGGTCACATCCTGGGTGTTAGTGGACTGGTGTGGGTCGCATCCTGGGTGTTAGTGGACTGGTGTGGGTCGCATCCTGGGTGTTAGTGGACTGGAGTGGGTCGCATCCTGGGTGTTAGTGGACTGGTGTGGGTCGCATCCTGGGTGTTAGTGGACTGGTGTGGGTCGCATCCTGGGTGTTAGTGGACTGGTGTGGGTCGCATCCTGGGTGTTGGTGGACTGGTGTGGGTCACATACTGGATGTTGGTGGACTGGTGTGGGTCGCATCCTGGGTGTTGGTGGACTGGTGTGGGTCACATCCTGGGTGTTGGTGGACTGGTGTGGGTCGCATCCTGGGTGTTGGTGGACTGGTGTGGGTCACATCCTGGGTGTTGGTGGACTGGTGTGGGTCGCATCCTTGGTGTTGGTGGACTGGTGTGGGTCGCATCCTGGGTGTTGGTGGACTGGTGTGGGTCACATCCTGGGTGTTGGTGGACTGGTGTGGGTCACATCCTGGGTGTTGGTGGACTGGTGTGGGTCACATCCTGGGTGTTGGTGGACTGGTGTGGGTCACATCCTGGGTGTTGGTGGACTGGTGTGGGTCACATCCTGGGTGTTGGTGGACTGGTGTGGGTCACATCCTGGGTGTTGGTGGACTGGTGTGGGTCACATCCTGGGTGTTGGTGGACTGGTGTGGGTCACATCCTGGGTGTTGGTGGACTGGTGTGGGTCACATCCTGGGTGTTAGTGGACTGGTGTGGGTGGCATCCTGGGTGTTAGTCGACTGGTGTGGGTCACATCCTGGGTGTTAGTGGACTGGTGTGGGTCACATCCTGAGTGTTAGTGGACTGGTGTGGGTCGCATCCTGGGTGTTAGTGGACTGGTATGGGTCCCATCCTGAGTGTTAGTGGACTGGTGTGGGTCACATCCTGGGTGTTGCTGGACTGGTGTGGGTCACATCCTGGGTGTTGGTGGACTGACGTGGGTCACATCCTGGGTGTTGGTGGACTGGCGTGGGTCACATCCTGGGTGTTGGTGGACTGGTGTGGGTCACATCCTGGGTGTTGGTGGACTGGTGTGGGTGGCATCCTGGGTGTTAGTCGACTGGTGTGGGTCACATCCTGGGTGTTAGTGGACTGGTGTGGGTCACATCCTGAGTGTTAGTGGACTGGTGTGGGTCGCATCCTGGGTGTTAGTGGACTGGTATGGGTCACATCCTGAGTGTTAGTGGACTGGTGTGGGTCACAACCTGGGTGTTAGTCGACTGGTGTGGGTCACATCCTGGGTGTTAGTGGACTGGTGTGGGTCACATCCTGGGTGTTAGTGGACTGGTGTGGGTCGCATCCTGGGTGTTAGTGGACTGGTGTGGGTCACATCCTGGGTGTTAGTGGACTGGTGTGGGTCGCATCCTGGGTGTTTGTGGACTGGTGTGGGTCACATCCTGGGTGTTAGTGGACTGGTGTGGGTCACATCCTGGGTGTTAGTGGACTGGTGTGGGTCACATCCTGGGTGTTAGTGGACTGGTGTGGGTCGCATCCTGGGTGTTAGTTGACTGGTGTGGGTCACATCCTGGGTGTTAGTGGACTGGTGTGGGTCACATCCTGGGTGTTAGTGGACTGGTGTGGGTCACATCCTGGGTGTTAGTGGACTGGTGTGGGTCGCATCCTGGGTGTTAGTCGACTGATGTGGGTCACATCCTGAGTGTTAGTGGACTGGTGTGGGTCGCATCCTGGGTGTTAGTGGACTGGTGTGGGTCACATCCTGGGTGTTAGTGGACTGGTGTGGGTCACATCCTGGGTGTTAGTGGACTGGTGTGGGTCGCATCCTGGGTGTTAGTGGACTGGTGTGCGTCGCATCCTGGGTGTTAGTGGACTGGTGTGGGTCACATCCTGGGTGTTAGTGGACTGGTGTGGGTCACATCCTGGGTGTTAGTGGACTGGTGTGGGTCGCATCCTGGGTGTTAGTGGACTGGTGTGGGTCGCATCCTGGGTGTTAGTGGACTGGTGTGGGTCGCATCCTGGGTGTTAGTGGACTGGTGTGGGTCGCATCTTGGGTGTTAGTGGACTGGTGTGGGTCGCATCCTGGGTGTTAGTGGACTGGTGTGGGTCGCATCTTGGGTGTTAGTGGACTGGTGTGGGTCGCATCCTGGGTGTTAGTGGACTGGTGTGGGTTGCATCCTGGGTGTTAGTGGACTGGTGTGGGTCGCATCCTGGGTGTTAGTGGACTGGTGTGGGTCGCATCCTGGGTGTTAGTGGACTGGTGTGGGTCGCATCCTGGGTGTTAGTGGACTGGTGTGGGTCACATCCTGGGTGTTTTAGTGGACTGGTGTGGGTCGCATCCTGGGTGTTAGTGGACTGGTGTGGGTCACATCCTGGGTGTTAGTGGACTGGTGTGGGTCACATCCTGGGTGTTAGTGGAATGGTGTGGGTCACATCCTGGGTGTTAGTGGACTGGTGTGGGTCACATCCTGGGTGTTAGTGGACTGGTGTGGGTCACATCCTGGGTGTTAGTGGACTGGTGTGGGTTGCATCCTGGGTGTTAGTGGACTGGTGTGGGTCACATCCTGGGTGTTAGTGGACTGGTGTGGGTCACATCCTGGGTGTTAGTGGACTGGTGTGGGTTGCATCCTGAGTGTTAGTGGACTGGTGTGGGTCGCATCCTGGGTGTTAGTGGACTGGTGTGGGTCGCATCCTGGGTGTTAGTGGACTGGTGTGGGTCGCATCCTGGGTGTTAGTGGACTGGTGTGGGTCACATCCTGGGTGTTAGTGGACTGGTGTGGGTCACATCCTGGGACACTGACCTAATTTACCCGAAATGCGGAGCATAGCAAGGAACTTTATATATAGTAGTATGTCATTGTTATCAGCTAGGACTGTATACCTTGTACATGTACTTGTAGTAAAATAAAGATATTATTATTAAGCTACAGACTGTAAGCTTTCAGCTGTAAGCTACAGACTGTAAGCTTCCAGCTGTAAGCTGCAGACTGTTAGCTTCCATCTATAAGCTACAGACTGTAAGCTTCCAGCTGTAAGCTACAGACTAAGCTTTCAGCTGTAAGCTACAGACTGTTAGCTTCCAGCTGTAAGCTACAGACTGTAAGCTTCCAGCTGTAAGCTACAGACTGTAAGCTTCCAGCTGTAAGCTACAGACTGTAAGCTTCCAGCTGTAAGCTACAGACTGTAAGCTTCCAGCTGTAAGCTACAGACTATAAGCTTCCAGCTGTAAGCTACAGACTGTAAGCTTCCAGCTGTAATCTACAGACTGTAAGCTTCCAGCTGTAAGCTACAGACTGTAAGCTTCCAGCTGTAATCTACAGACTGTAAGCCTCTAGCTGTAAGCTACAGACTGTAAGCTTCCAGCTGTAAGCTACAGACTGTAAGCTTCCAGCTGTAAGCTACAGTCTGTAAGCCTCTAGCTGTAAGCTACAGACTGTAAGCTTCCAGCTGTAAGCTGCAGACTGTAAGCTTCCAGCTGTAAGCTTCCAGCTGTAAGCTACAGACTGTATGCTTCCAACTGTAAGCTACAGACTGTAAGCTTCCAGCTGTAAGCTACAGACTGTAAGCTTCCAGCTGTAAGCTACAGACTGTAAGCTTCTAACTGTAAGCTACAGACTGTAAGCTTCCAGCTGTAAGCTAAAGACTGTAAGCTTCTAACTGTAAGCTACAGACTGTAAGCTTCTGGATGTAAGCTACAGACTGTAAGCTTCCAGCTGTAAGCTATAGACTGTAAGCTTCCAGCTGTAAGCTACAGACCGTAAGCTTCCAGCTGTAAGCTACAGACTGTAAGCTTCCAACTGTAAGCTACAGACTGTAAGCTTCCAGCTGTAAGCTACAGACTGTAAGCTTCCAGCTGTAAGCTACAGACTGTAAGCTTCCAGCTGTAATCTACAGACTGTAAGCTTCCAGCTGTAAGCTACAGACTGTAAGCTTCCAGCTGTAAGCTACAGACTGTAAGCCTCTAGCTGTAAGCTACAGACTGTAAGCTACAGACTGTATGCTTCGAACTGTAAGCTACAGACTGTATTTTTCCAGCTGTAAGCTACAGACTGTAAGCTTCCAGCTGTAAGCTACAGACTGTAAGCTACAGACTGTAAGCTTCCAGCTGTAAGCTACAAACTGTAAGCTTTTAACTGTAAGCTACAGACTGTAAGCTTCCAGATGTAAGCTACAGACTGTAAGCTTCCAGCTGTAAGCTATAGACTGTAAGCTTCCAGCTGTAAGCTGCAGACTGTAAGCTACAGACTGTAAACTTCAAGCTGTAAGCTACAGACTGTTAGCTTCTAACCATAAGCTACAGACTGTAAGTTTCCAGCTGTAAGCTACAGACCATAAGCTTCTAGCTGTAAGCTACAGACTGTAAGCTTCCAGCTGTAAGCTACAGACTGTAAGCTTCTAGCTGTAAGTTTCCAGCTGTAAGCTACAGGCTGTAAGCTTCCAGCTGTAAGCTTCAGACTGTAAGCTTTTAGCTGTAAGCTACAGACTGTTAGCTTCTAACTGTAAGCTACAGACTGTAAGCTTCCAGATGTAGGCTACAGACTGTATGCTTCCATCTGTAAGCTGCAGACTGTAAGCTTTAGCTGTAAGCTACAGACTGTAAGCCTTCAGTTGTAAGCTATATACTGCAAGCTTCCAGCAGGTCTGAAGTTCCATGCACCAATGAAAATAAATCAGTGATTTTTTGGGGGTTAAGATAAAATAAGATAAGGTAATTTACACACATTGTATCAATCGCATCTGCTAGAAAAATGACAGGATGGATAATGAGAACCTTCAAAACTAGGGAGGCCAAGCCCATGATGACACTCTTCAGGTCACTTGTTCTATCTAGGCTGGAATATTGCTGCACACTAACAGCACCTTTCAAGGCAGGTGAAATTGCCGACCTAGAAAATGTACAGAGAACTTTCACGGCGCGCATAACGGAGATAAAACACCTCAATTACTGGGAGCGCTTGAGGTTTCTAAACCTGTATTCCCTGGAACGCAGGAGGGAGAGATACATGATTATATACACCTGGAAAATCCTAGAGGGACTAGTACCGAACTTGCACACGAAAATCACTCACTACGAAAGCAAAAGACTTGGCAGACGATGCACCATCCCCCTAATGAAAAGCAGGGGTGTCACTAGCACGTTAAGAGACCATACAATAAGTGTCAGGGGCCCGAGACTGTTCAACTGCCTCCCAGCACACATTAGGGGGATTACCAACAGACCCCTGGCAGTCTTGAAGCTGGCACTGGACAAGCACCTAAAGTCAGTTCCTGATCAGCCGGGCTGTGGCTCGTACGTTGGTTTGTGTGCAGCCAGCAGCAACAGCCTGGTTGATCAGGGGCTGATCCACCAGGAGGCCTGGTCACAGACCGGGCCGCGGGGGCGTTGACCCCCGAAACTCTCTCCAGGTAAACTCTCCAGGTATGATAATTATACTTATGTGTACCTATGTATAAATAAATTTACACACTTACAGCTTTTTTACCCACAGTGTGACAGCAGTTTAGAAAGTAAAGGCAGGTAAAAAGTAAGTAAATACATAAAAGTAGGTAAGTAAGTCAAGTAAAGTGGGTAAGTAAGTAAAGTATGTATGTAAGGTAATTTATGTACAGGTACACACATTTTTGGTTATTACAGTTGTCTAGCATAGTAATATATGTAAATTACCTAGGATAACCCAATAAAAGTTAAACCAAGTAACTTACTTTAACTGAGGTCCTTGTAATACCTGACTATAATCAGCCTATCTATTAGATACAGTAAAAATCATTCAAGATATGAACTTGACAAGTTCCTCAGATCAGTTCCTAACCAGCCAGACTGTGGGTCATATGTTGAACTGCATATGGCCAGCAGTAACAGACTGGTTGATCAGTCCTTGATCTACCAGGAGGCCTGGCTGGGACTGAGCCGTTGGGGCATTGTACCTTGTGTACCCTTGAAACACCCTTTAAGTAGTATCCAGGACTGAAGAAACTGAAAGCTCTGATGATGAAATGCTTCAAGTATTGTACTTGAAGCAGTATTTCTGATTATTATAATCAAGGGGGAAGCACTAAACCCATAGGATTATACAGCGCTTGTGGGGGAATATGGAAGGTATTCAGGCTTAATTCAGGGAACTGGATCACAGATCCAATTTCCTAGATCCAGAGCCCCTCACCAGCATCAAGGAACCTTCCTTGAGGGGCAGTATTTCTGAGATAAGACAATTTCTTTTGCTGTTTTGCGAGACATTTTCAATGGAGAAGATTGCCTGGCAATTAGAATTCACTTATGTCCTTCAAATGTTGGAACATGCATGTTATTTAAGCAGTACTGGACATTACAATAGCTTTTGTTTTGTTCATAGATATGATCTAACATTAAATAAAAACTGTTCCAACAAGTAGGTGCATTCTGAACGAACTTGTTCTTCAGTAGCTCATTTTGTTCTTGAAGAGCCTCTAGTTAACTACAGGCTAGAGGAGAGTAATTGAAATCGATGATAGTGTCAGGCTTAGTGAGAATTAGTTAATAATTGAGATTGAGAATTAGCACTGAGTTGACAAAATTCAGGTGCTTACTCTCTGGAGGGAAAGGGATGTAAAAGACCTTTTGATTTATGCATTTGAGTAATATCAGCCCTCTAAGATTTGTTATAACTGATTGCAGTATATTAACAGGAGCTTCCTGGAGAAAAACAAGAGACCAGATGGTCGAGGACTGATGAGTGTCCGGCCCATCACTGTCAAAGTTGGGACTATAACTACAGCTGATGGTTCATCCACTGTACGTGTGGGCCACACCACTGTCATCTGCGGTATTAAGGCAGAAATAGCCACCCCAGTACTCAGGAACCCAAACCAAGGCTTCATTGTACCTAATGTGGAACTATATCCATGTTGTTCTCACATGTTCAAGGCAAGAGTTTAATTACTTTTTATTATGAATTATTGAGATATCTTAACAGTTTTTAATGTATAGTATTTGTATTGTATTCTCTATACTTTTTAGAACTTTTGTACATTTAGAATCTCCCAAATATAAAATTTAAATTTTTATAGTGGTAAAAAGATGGTAAAAAGTGAAAATTCATGACTTATGTTTTCACTTTCTCTCATGGAAATGTCTTTTGGGAATTATTCACTGCTATGGTTTTGTTTTGCAATTTTTTTTTTTTTTTTTTTTTTTTAACAAGTTGGCCGTCTCCCACTGAGGCAGGGTGACCCAAAAAGAAAGAAAATCCCCAAAAAGAAAATACTTTCATCATCATTCAACACTTTCACCTCACTCACACATAATCACTGTTTTTGCAGAGGTGCTCAGAATACAACAGTATTTATTTATTTATTTTATTTATTTAAAAATTTGAGCACACATACAGAGGTACAACAAATACAGGTAAGAGCAGTATGCCAAAGCCACTTATACTATGCATAGCATTACGGGCTGGCTTAAAATTAACTTAAGATTAACTAAGCAATGATGAAATCAGTGATAAAACATTAATGTAAACAGGTTACTATAAAGCACAAGTGAGTATTACAAAGACAGGTCATATGGTTGTATGCATTGTTGTACATTCAGTAGAATGGAGTATTCTGTTAGGTAGTGTATTTAAAAAATAATGAAGTTAGATTGGGATTTAGGTTTAACATTTATGTGATATAATTGTGAGAAACATTTAAGATATACAATTTATAAGGTTCAGTTATTCAGTATTTATTTGGTTTTGGGTGAGTAAGTGATCTTTGAGAAGAGACTTGAATTTATAAACAGGTAGTGTTTCTTTTATATTTACAGGTAATGAATTCCAGATTTTAGGGCCTTTTATGTGCATTGAGTTTTTACATAGTGTGAGATGGACACGAGGAACATCAAAGAGTGATCTGTGCCTTGTGTTATGGTCATGTGTTCTGTTGAGGTTGGCAAGGAGATGTTTGAGGGGAGGGTTAATATCAGAGTTAAGTGTTCTGTGTATGTAATAGGTGCAGTAGTAAGTATGGATGTTTTGTATGGTGAGGAGGTTTAGTGTATTGAATATTGGTGGAGTGTGCTGCCTATAGTGAGAATTTGTTATCATTCTAACTGCAACCTTTTGTTGGGTAATTAGTGGTCTGAGATGGTTACTTGTTGTTGAGCCCCATGCACAAATTCCATAGGTGAGATAGGGGTAAATAAGAGAGTGATATAGGGCCAGGAGGGCTGACTGTGGAGCATAGTACCGTATCTTCGATAGTATGCCTACAGTCTTGGAAATTTTCTTAGAAATTTGTTGTATATGTGTATGAAATTTGAGTCTATTATCAAGGTGGATTCCTAAGAATTTTCCCTCTGTTAGCTTTGTGATAGGTGATCCGTCTATCATTATGTTAAGAGGGACATCTGTAGCTCTGTTACCAAACTGAATGAAGAAGGTTTTGTCAATGTTTAGTGTAAGTTTGTTAGTTCTCATCCAGGTAGATATTTTCTGTAATTCGGTATTTACAGTATTGGCTAGCGTGACTGGGCTCGGGTGGGAGAAGACGTATGTAGTGTCATCTGCAAATAGTGTGGGTTTGAGTAATTGTGAAGCATTTGGTAGGTCATTTATGTATAGGAGAAAGAGAAGAGGGCCAAGGACACTTCCCTGTGGGACACCAACTGTAATTGGTTGTGCAGAGGAGTTTGCCCCATTTGCATACACATATTGGCTTCTGTTGCTGAGGTATGACTTGAGGTAGTTGAGGGAGTGCCCTCTTATACCATAGTGTGACAATTTTACGTGGAGCAAGTCATGGTCAACTGTATCAAAAGCTTTACGTAAGTCAATGAAGATCCCCAGTGGGACTTCTTTTTTCTCTATTGCAGTGTATATATGTTCTAGCATGTGTATAATAGCATCATTAGTATTTTTATTAGGCCTGAATCCAAATTGGCAGGGGTTGAGTATGTTTTGGGAGATAAGGTAGGAGTAGATTCGTTTATGAATTAATTTTTCGAAGATTTTTGAGAGAGGGTGTAAGTTGGATATTGGCCTATAGTTATTCAACTCTGTTTGGTCTCCTCCTTTGTGGATCGGGGTGACCCTTGCTATTTTGAGTACTGTAGGGAAGGTGGAGGATTCAATGGATTTGTTAAAGAGTGTTGCAATGATTGGTGATAGCACTTGTGACACTTTTTTGTATATAAAGGGTGGTAAGGTATTTAAATCTCCTGCCTTGTTTTTTAGTGTGTTGATAATAAGGGAGACTTCGTATGGGTTAGTCGGAGCTAGGAACAGTGTGTTCGGGTAGTTGCCGGTGAGGTAGTCATTTGGTGGGGTATCTGAGCTTGGGATTTTATTGGCAAGGTGTTGTCCTATAGTGGAGAAGAAATCATTGAGTCTGTTTGCTGTTTCTGTTGGTGGGAGTTGGGGTTCATCTGATTTTGCTAATTTTATTTCGCTATTTCGTGATATCTTTTTTGTTCCTAGAATTTCTGATAGGGTTTTCCAGGTCTTTTTTATATCACCTCGTAAGTTGGATAATCTGTTCTCATAATACAATTTTTTTGCCCTTCTTATCAGGCTGGTTAGGATTGACGAGTAACGTTTTGTTTGGTCTCTGGTTATGTGACCCATTCTGTACTGTTTTTCATATTGGTGTTTTGTATTTATGGATTTGAGAATGCTGGGTGTTAGCCAGGGACTGTTCAGTCTCTTAGCTGTCATCTGTTTAGTTTTTTTAGGGCAGTGCTTGTTATAGAGGTATTGGGTCTTTTTTAGAAAATTATTAATACATTCGTCAATATCTGTATAGATTTCTAGCTCAGTGTGCCAGTCAATGTTTGCTACTGCTGTTGTGAAGTTATTAATGGCTGCCTCATTGTGAAGTCTGAAGGTGACTTTAGTAGTGTCTTGGGGTAATTTACCAAGAGTTGTTATGAGGAAAGTCGGGTAGTGGTCTGTGGTATTATCTGTAATTATGCCTGATTTTAAAGGGGATATGGTGTTGGTCCAGATGTGGTCAAGTAGGGAAACACTAGTCTCTGTAACTCTTGTAGGTTTTGTTACTGTTGGTAGCAACATACAGTTACTCATTGTGTTTGTGAATTCAGTAACGTGTGGGTCCTGGTATGTATGTAATTATAACCAGAATTATGGCTGAAGCTCACACATATTAGTGGCTTTCTTTGTGCTTAACAATACTTTGTGTAGAAAAATTAATTGCTTTAATTATTGGAGTGCCAAAAGAGAATCATTTAACAGTGCATTTCACTTAAGTGGTTTGTTATTCCATTCTTCATGATGTAACTAATGTGACTGCAAGTAGTGGATACTTATTGAGTCCACTTTCTTAGTCAGGAGAAAAAAACACTTGCTAGTAGGATTCAGGAGGCCACTTTTCCTGATCCATAGACAGCAACACTTAGTTTTTCTTTATTAGTTTTCAGACAAGATGTGTTTACTCATTTGGTGTTAAATGATTCATTAGTTAGCATATCCTTATTCACAGTGCTTCAGCTTAGCCTGAAAAAAGTCTTAAGTCATCATTATTTAATCTATCACTGTCTTTCCAAAAGTGTGTTAACATCATGATTCAGATTGCCCTCCGAGTGCAGCATCCCCACCCCTTCTTCGGTGCAGGCACTGCCCTTCTGACCGCCAGGATTTGAGCCCGGCTAACCAGTTTTCCTGAATCCCTTCATAAAAGTTACCTTACTTGCACTCTAATGTTAGGTCCTTTAACAACCACTTGTCTCCATTCACTCCTATCTAACATACTCGCACAAGCCTGCTGGATGTTCAAACCCTCAAATTTCAGTCTTTTAATAGCTCCTCTCTCCAACAGCTCAGGACACTACCTCTCTTCCCCTCCTACCTTACACCCTAGATTTACACACCCTCTTAATCATCCTATTCCTCCCTGTGCTTCCATTTTATCTGCAGAAGTCTAATATTAAACTTGTTACACAGCTCTGACAGACAATTTGCTTAATTTTAAAAAAGTTTTTGGCTTTCCAATTAATGTGGGGACCACCTGTGATCTCTTGCTTTTTAAGAAGCTATTTTTGCTTAAGCTAATCGGCTGTCTTGGCAGAGACTAACATTCCCTTTGAACTCCTTTTTGCTGGGTTCCTTCCATGTTAGTTGGGGTGATGGTTAAGGGAAGAGTGTTTTCAAAAGTCCTAATTGCACTTTCATGCAAATGTAATGCAGGAGAAGCCCTGTTTACATAGCTCTTAGGTTCCTGACCCCTGCAATAAGCAAAAATTGCTGGTAGGTGGAAAAAGAGTGTTTTTTTGAATGTGGGTTTACGCTATCATATATTAAGTGCTCAACACAGATAGGCTTAAAAAACAGATAAGAAAGTAAAATAAATACACAGTACATGTAATACCTTAAAATATGGTGCTGGTAGCCCTTCCCTCATGCAATTGTTGTGTGAAATCGGCAGAAAAGCGGTAAAAGCACTGAACATAATGAACAATGGATCAATTAAAAACCAACAAAAACATGGAACACTGAAAAGAGGGTGCCAGATATGCAGAGCCCTCCAATGAGAGTAAGACACATGTGCAACATCTGGGTATCTTTATTGTAGACGTTTCGCCATCCAGTGGCTTTACCAATACAAATTCCAGGACATAACTTGAAGACAGTAGAACTATGTACAGAAGATGAGGTAATCAGTCCCTCAACCTAGGAGTAGGTGGGAACAGCACCATAGTCGTGGAGATTCTGAAACAGAGCCCTCCAATATTTACAATACAATGAAACTACTTCAGGAAACTAAAAATTTTCCAATATTATCGTGTTCTCATTAAGGTTTCCAGTTGCCAGTTCAGAAGATGGCGGCTTCTTAAATATTTTTAGGGGTTCATTGTATGTACTTCAAAACAGGATATCAAGTAAAGATTCTCCCCATCACCTCGACTTCACATTGGTCACATAATACTCCAGAATTAGCCATTACCATAATTATACAGCAAATAATATCTGCTGTTTAAACACACTTGGGAAGAATAGTCATGTTCTTTGGGAAATAATGCTGTGTATGTGGTGCTAATATTACTTGGGAAAAGAAAACACAACAGGAATGTAAAATATGCTATCTAAAGCCATAGTTCAAAAAATTAACTAGAATAAAATCATATAAGGAACAGACATAAATATGATAGGTGTAAAATACAGTATTAGAAAATGGTATCACTCAGTTTATTCCCAAACGGAAAAATAGATTTAACAGAAAAGAATGGTTCAATAGATGGTTCTAAAAAATCATGAAAAAATATGATCCAGAAACACCACAAGAAACATGCTACCTCAAGGATTTTTAGATATAAACCAGCCAGAAATTAATATACAAATGTAAGATGTGAGGAGGAAAGAAACTTTGAAAATGAGGTAGACAGTAGGCAAGGCAGAACCAAATCTTTCATTCAAGTTTGTGAAAAGTAAACGAAGTATGAAAGACTGTGTCTCGAGAAATGTAGACATTTATAGATACAGATCTGGGACAAAGATTCCTGTTAGGAAAGTTGTGCATATGGGCTTATTCTGCAAGACAGCTTCTGTGAAAACTAGAAGAGTGGGGAATTAGTTTTAGCAGAGAACAAGTATATAGGATGTGTATGATCTCTAACATGACAGAAAAGTGTATTGTGTGTCAGTAGGATCAATGTTTCTTTTGTGTCCAAGTTTATCAGAAAGAGAGAAGTCAGTTTTACCATTATATTGGAGAGGGCAAGAGGAGCAGGAAATGGAGTCAACACCAGAAACTATTTTAGATTTAGGCACTCCATATGTACAGTTAAATAAGCTTTGAAAGAGCAAAGGTCATGGCCAAACAGCAAAAATACATCCACAGAGAATACATGTTTGTGAGATACATGTGGACCTCATGGAATGTTGTCAGTGCCAGTAGGAATCCACCTCACATATTTAATAATAATTATTGTTCCAGTTGATGTATAAGTTGTGAAACTGAATAAGACTGATTTACTTTTTATTTTTTTTTTTTTAGTGACTACTAGGGTGAATATAATGTGAATAATTATATATGTACAGTGTGATGTTCACTACAGGAGTAGTAATGTGATGCCACTGGCTAGCTTCATATGTACAATGTTTCAACTTTTCCCCAGTGATGGTCACAATGCATTGCTTGGAATTGGATAGTGATTATAAAAACCTTCCACAAACCCCGTGTGGGGCCTCAAGCAGGTTTCCATGTGGGCTGTGATTGGGTTTTCATTTAGGCTTCAGGCTGCCTTCCCAGAGACAGCAGAATTATTTTATATTAATTACTGCATATAAAAGTTCTCCTTTTTTACTCTGCAATGGATAACTAGTGGTCACCACAGTCAAATTCTTGGACTTGTGTCATCCAGCAAATTTGACTGAGAAATACTGCTTTTGTGTCTTAAGATATAAGTAGTTAACATATGCTGCATTGGTGACACATATACAGCAGACCACCTGCTGGTGTTTCAACATAAACTCTTAAAACTTACCAGAGGAAAATCATAACATAGATGGCTGTATCCCCCATGCTAGTGTTTCTTAAGAGATAAACAATACTATAATAATGTGCTGTAGTCTCCTATTTTTAAATTATGCTTATATGTAACAGTATTTGGCTTGTGCAGTCATTTTGAGTTTGTTAAATATTTTAATTTATTGAAACAATAATTTCAGATAGGGCCACCTGGTGAGAAAGCAATGGCTACCAGTCAATTTTTAAAAAATGTCATCAGCAGTGCTAAGGTACTGGACCTGACAGACCTCTGCATTGTGCATAACAAGGTTAGTACTGCTTCTGTTACATTTCTTCAGCTTGACTTTGTAAGTTGGAGAAATTTATTTATAGTTCTTATCACATTAATCATCTCCCACAGTCAACAGTACTAACAGTGCAGGTAGTATATTAGAAATTCTTTCAAAGCATCGGCTGTATCCCACCAAAGAGGGTGGCCTGAAAAGAAAAACAAAAGTTTCTCTTTTTAACTTCAGTAATGTATACAGGAGAAGGGATTACTAGCCCATTGCTCCTGGCATGTTAGTCGCCTCTTACAACATGCATGGCTTAATTTAGGAAGAATTCTGTTCCACTTCCCCATGGAGATAATAGGTAATGAACAAGAACAAGAACTAGTAAGAAAATAGAAGAAAACTCAGAGGGGTGTGTATATATATGCTTGTACATGCATGTGTAGTGTGACCTAAGTGTAAGTAGAAGTAGCAAGATGTACCTGAAATCTTGCATGTTTATGAGACAGAAAAAAGACACCAGCGATCCTACCATCATGTAAAACAATTACAGGCTTTTGTTTTACACTCGCTTGGCAGGATGGTAGTACCTCCCTGGGTGGTTGCTGTCTACCAACCTACTACCTAGGATATTAGAAATTCTTTCTTTCAACACACCTACCGTATCCCACCGAGGCGGGGTGGCCCAAAAGGAAAAACGAAAGTTTCTTCTTTTACATTTAGTAATATATACAGGAGAAGGGGTTACTAGCCTCTTGATCCCGGCATTTTAGTCGCTTCTTACAACACGCATGGCTTATGGAGGAAGAATTCTGTTCCACTTTCCCATGGAGGCAAGAGGAAATAAACAAGAAAAAGAACTAGAAAGAAAATAGAAGAAAACCCAGAGGGGTGTGTATATATATGCTTGTACATGTATGTGTAGTGTGACCTAAGTGTAAGTAGAAGTAGCAAGATATACCTGAAATCTTGCATATGTATGAGACAGAAAAAAAGACACCAGCAATCCTACCATTGTGTAAAACAATTACAGGCTTCCATTTTACACTCACTTGGCAGGATGGTAGTACCTCCCTGGGTGGTTGCTGTCTACCAACCTACTACCTAGGATATTAGAAATTATCCTTATGAAATACACTGTAATGATGTCAGTCTTCGGTATGTTCGAAAACATGACTCCCAATAATCCTTAATACGAATATGCATATTTTTTTTTTTTTTAACACATTGGCCATTTCCTACCGAGGCAGGGTGACCCAAAAAGAAAGAAAAAAAACTCATCATCATTCAACACTTCCATCATCACTCATACATAATCACTGTCTTTACAGAGGCACTCAGATATGACAGTTTAGATGTCCCTCCAAACTGCCAATATCCCAAACCCCTCCTTTAACCCTTTCAGGGTTTTGGCCATACTAGTATGGCTTACGAACCAGTGTTTTGACGTACTAGTACGCCTAAATTCTAGCGCCCTCAAATCTAATGAGAGAAAGCTGGTAGGCCTACATATGAAAGAATGGGTCTATGTGGTCAGTCTGCGTGGTATAAAAATCCTGCAGCACACAGTGCGTAATGAGAAAAAAAAAACTTTGACCCTGTTTTTGGATTAAAACAGCGACTTTCCACTGTATTTTTGTATGGTATTTATTGTTGTATTCTAGTTTTCCTGGTCTCATTTTATAGAATGGAAGACATATTACAGAAATTGAGATGATTTTGACTGGTTTTACAATGAAAAGTACCTTGAAATTGAGCTCAAAGTAGCAGAAATGTTTGATTTTTACCAAAGTTCAAAAGTAAACAAATCATGCTATGTGTCCAATATACATTAACTGGTGAGTCTAATATTCTTTTACAAGTGCACTGATATTATTTATACCATTTCTACACTAATGCAGTAGTCTGCATAACAGTAAATCTTCTATTTTTTTGTGAGAATAAAAATTCAAAGTGGATAGCAAAAGAATGTAAGAGGGGTGTGGGGACGTGACTAATGAACAGAGGAAATGTTATTTTAGTGCCAGGAATGTCTTGTTTATTCTGGACCCTAGTCGGAAATTGGCATCTTTTGAAATTTGTGTGAAATTGGCAAAATTGCTAAATTCTGACCACTGTATTGGGTAATTGACATCGGTAAATGGGTGGTTTCTTGTACTCATTCGATAGAAAAAATGGAGTTCTAATGAAATAGTTATGATTTTTGTCGACTAGTACACTGGTATTGGCCGAAAATAGGGCTCAAAGTGGGCAAAATCGCCAATGCGTAAATATTGTTGAGACTGCTAACTTCGCGAGAGCATAATTCCGTAAGTTTTACATCAAATTTCATACTTTTGGTGTCATTATGATCGGGAAAAGATTCTCTATCTTTTCATAAGAAAAAATAATTTTTTGTTTTTTTTTGAAATTTGGCTGACCCTGAGAACAAGTCTCTGAGAGGGCCTGTTGACCCTTAAAGGGTCGACAGGCCCTCTCAGAGTTAGCTCTTTGACTGTTTTGGTTGTATATATGCATCTTACGTGCCACTGTTTCAGACGTATTTATACGCGTAAATTCTAGCGGCTTCAAATCAAGCAGGAGAAAGCTGGTAGGCTCACATGTGAGAGAATGGGTCTGTGTGGTCAGTGTGCATCACAAAAAAAATCCTGCAGCACACAGTGCATAATGAGAAAAAAAAATGACCATCTTTTTGGATTAAAACGTCGACTTTGAGGTGTATTTTCGTATAGTATTTATAGTTGTATTCTCGTTTTCATGGTCTCGCATGATAAAATGGAAAACATATTACAGAAACAGAGATGATTTTGATTAGTTTCACGATGAAAATGACCTTGAAATTGAGCTCAAAGTAGCGGAAATGTTCGATTTTTACCAATGTTCAGGAGTAAGCAAATCACACCACACATCCAATACATGTCAACTAGTGAGTCTAATATTCTTTCACTAGTGCATTGATATTATTTATACCATTTTTACAATAATGCAGTAGTCTGCATAACAGTAAATTTTGTATTTTTTGTATGAATAAAAAATCAAAATCGAAAGCAATAGTAATATAAGAGGGGTCTAGAGACGTGACTAATGAACAGAGGATATGTTATTTTAGTGCCAAGAATGTCTACATTGTTTATTCTGGACCCTATTTTGAAATTGGCATCTTTTTTAATATGCATGAAATTTGCCAATTTCTGACCACTTTATTGGGTAGTTCAAATCGGTAAATGGGGGGTTTCTTGTACTCAACTGATAGAAAAAATGGAGTTCTAAAAAAAAATAGCTATGAGTTTGGTCAACTGGAACAACGAAATTGGCCAAAAACAGGGCTCAAAGTCGGCAAAATCGCCGATGCATATATGTCGCTGAGACCGCTAACTTCGCGGGAGCGTAATTCCGTGAGTTTTCGACCAAATTTCATACTTTTGGTGTCATTACCATTGGGAAAATATTCTCCATCATTTCACAATAAAAAATATTTTTTTTTCTAAAAATTTTGCGACATAAAATGACAGTTTCAGAAAGGGGCTTGCGACAGTCAAAGGGTTAAAGTGCAGACATTGTGCTTCCCACTTCCAGGACTCGAGTCCGACTAACCAGTTTCCCTGAATTCCTTCACAAAATATTACCCTGCTCACACTCCAATAGCTCGTCAGGTCCTAAAAACCATTCACTCTTATCTGACACGCTCACGCACGCTTGCTGGAAGTCCAAGCCTCTCGCCCACAAAACCTTTACCCCCTCCCTCCAACCTTTTCAAGGATGACCCCTACCCCACCTTCCTTCCCCTGTAGATTTATATGTTCTCCAAGTTATTCTCTTTGTCCCATGCAAATATGTTGTGGATAATATACCATTATATCAGAGACAGTGAGTAGCTAAAATCATGAATATGGACATACTGTAATAGAGAAAATAAGTATTGTATGTCCTGAAACAACTGTATTGGGACAACATATCACTACATTTTAAGACAAGGACAAACTGTCTTGTATCAGTAAATACATAATGGTTGGGAGTGCAATGGTGAACTGCATTGCCACTGATGTTTAAGGAAATAGTAGTCAATTAGATGCCATACAATGCAGAACATCATTAATACTGACTTTCTACTGACAGTACTTATCTTATTGTTGCTGACAGCACCTTTCTTATTGTTGCTGACAACAGCTTTCTTATTGTTGCTGACAACAGATTTCTTATTGCTACTGACATCTTTCTTAATATTGATGATAACTCTAACTGTTACTGATAACACATCATATTGTTGCTGACAACACCAGTATCATGAAATTTTTTCATTCTATTGGCATTCTGCTAGGAAATAGTCTCTAAGTGCAAAAGCTAAGTCTGTTAAACATTTTTCTAGTCTGGCAGGAATGTTGGTCTTTTCTTTCTGTCTCATGGACTTGCGAGATGACAGATAATTTTTACGTACACTAAACTTCCTATCTTGTGTATTTCTTAACCCTTTCAGGGTCCAGAGGCCAAATTTCAAAGTGTGCACCAGGGTCCAAGAATTTAAAAAAAAAAAATTGTTATTTTTTCTTATGAAATGGTAGAGAATATTTTTATGAAGGTAATAAAACAAAAAGTACGAAATTTGATGGAAAATTGACGAAATTATGCTCTCGCAAATTTTGATGTGTCCGCGATTTTTACGAATCGGCGATTTTGCTGACTTTGACTCCCATTTTAGGCCAATTACATTATTTCAGTCGACCAAATTCTTAGCTATTTCACTAGTATTACTTCTATTCTATCGATTGAGAACAAGAAATTGCCAAGTCAACTGTTTCAACTACAAAATAAAGTGATCGGAAATTGGTAATTTGGCCAATTTAACACAAAGTTCAAAATATTCCAATTTCAAAATAGGGTCCAGAGTAAACAATGTAGGTATTCCTGGCACTAAACTAACATTTCCTCTGTTCATTAGTTACATTTTCAGGCTTTACAAATGAATTCCATTTTTATTTTTTATTCACATTATGAATTTTTATTCAAACCAAAAAATAGAAGATTTACTGTTATGCAATATTGTAATAATTGTATAAATATCATCACCACATTTGTGAATGTATATTAGACCCACCAGCTGGAGTGTATTAGACGTGTGAGGTCGTTTGTTTACTCTTGAACATCGGCAAAAATTTAACATTTCTGCTACTTTGAGCTCAGTTTCAAGCCATTTCCAGTGCTAAAACCAATCAAAATCATCTCTATTTCTGTAATATGTCTTCCATTTTATCAAATGAGACCAAGAAATTGCAAATACAACTATGAAAACATACGAAAAAACACTGCAAATTCGCTGTTTTAATCGAAAATCACGGTCTGTTTTTGTCTCTCGTTATACACTGTGTGCTGCAGGATTTGTTTTATGTGGTGCACACATACCACATAGATGTATTCTCTCACATCTAGACCCAAATTTACCACTCACAGCTTATCAGAGTGAGCTGAGCTCATGGCGTAGATCTACGGTTTGGACCCTGAACGTAAAGCCGTAGATCTACGGCAAGGACCCTGAAAGGGTTAATACAGTAATTATTCCTATAAAGATTACTTTCCAATTTGTGAGGTCTGGTCTCAATCTATGCCATGATGCAAGATCCCAGGAATTCTTAAATCCAAATTCTGACTGAATTTTAATAACATTACAGGCAGGCCCCTCTTATACAACAAGTTAGGTTCCAGGCTACTGTTGTAAAGCAAAAATTGCTGTAAAGTGATAGAGCCTTTTTTCATTTTCAGATAGTATAAAAGCCTAATAATGTTTACACCATTGTATATTAACCTTTTCACTGACTGTGCCATAATACTATTTCTTTGAATTCACTGGCCGTGCCGTAGTACTATGTGATGAGCTTGACTCGCTCAGACAAGCTGTGAGTGGTAAATTTGGGCCTAGATACAAGAGAATGGGTCAATGTGGTAAGTGTGCACCATATAAAAAAAATTCTGCAGCACACAGTGCATAATGAGAAAAAACTGACTGTGTTTTTTGTTTAAAACAGCAACTTTGCAGTGTATTTTTGTATAGTTTTAATGGATGTATTCTCAGTTTCCTGCTCTCATTCATTAGAATGGGAGATATATTACATAGTGTGAAATTGAGGCAAAGTAGCGGAAATGTTCGATTTTTGCCGATGTTCAAGAGTTAACAAATCACTTTACATGTCGTAGAACGACGTTTCGGTCTGACTTGGACCATTTACACAGTGCAGGTTATTTGTGTATTGTTCCAGTCATGGTATTATGCCTTTTTGTTCTTTACTAATACATGTACACAATGACGAACATTTCACGTCAAACCCCCATTGCATAACAGTAAATCATCTGGTTTTTGTGTGAATAAAAATTCTTTCTGTGAATAGAAATCAAAATGGAATTCATGTGTAAAGCCTTGAAACATAACTAATTAACAGAGAATGCTTGCATTGTTTATTCTGGACCCTGTTTTAAAATTTGTGTGAAATTGGCCAAATTACCAATTTCTGATAAATTTATTGGGTAGTTGAAATAGTTGATTGGGCTATTTCTTGTGCTCAGTCAATAAAATGGAAGACATACTAGCAAAATAGCTAAGAATTTGCTCCCTGGAGATTTTCAGATTTGATCCAAGGGAATAGGCTAAAACCCACTGTTCCTCAGTTACGAGCCCTTCACACCAACAAAGGCATCTTCTCCTTAAAGACAGAGAGAGTGATCATAAACTATTTTGAAGCAATAAATCCAGTAAATCCATCAAACCTACAGCAATGGCACACCTGTAGTAACTGATGTCATGCGATGCTGGAGAAGATTGGCGAGTGTTGTCATGAGCAAGGCCTTCATATTGTAGCAAAACTCTTGTACCTACATTAAAGGTGCCTATTTGCTGAAGAGTAGATATCATGTGTTATTGAACTAATTACCTTCAGCATGTAGTGCTTTATATTTAATACCCTGTGAACACATAATGCCTAAGATTTTATCACTGAGCAGTGCTGCCTAATGTCAAGAAAAACCAGATGTTGACTAATCTGGCATCATCAGGACCTGTAGAGTGCCGAATTAGTGATTGTGCCGGATTACAGAGTGGTTAAGTTAGAATACACTAGCCCAACAGCTAACCACCTCATGCTACCTTTAAAATACCCCGAGAATCAGTACAAGTTATGACCCCTGCTCACAAACTTGCTCCCAGTGTTGAAGAATTAAAAAAAAGAAAATTATTTTATGAAATGATAAAGAATCTTTTTCTGAAGGTTATAAAACCAAAAGTACAATTTGATGGAAAACTTACAGAATTACGCATCAGCAATTTTGCCCACTTTACACCCCATTTTTTTTGGTCAATTCCATTGTTCCAGTCAACCAGACTCATAGCTGTTTCACTAGAATTTCTTGTATTCTGTCAATTAAGTACAAGAACTACCCATTTACCTATTTTAGCTACCCATTAAAGTGATCACAAATTGGTAATTTGGCTAATTTTACACAAATTTCAAGAGATGCCAATTTCAAAATAGGATCCATAATAAACAATGCAGACATTCTTAGAACTAAAATAACATTTTGTCTGTTCATTAGTCAAATCTCTAGCACCCTCTTATATTATGCTTGCTTTTTATTCTGAATTTTTATTTACACAAAAAGTAGAAGATCTACTGTTATGCAGACTACTGCATTATTGTAATAACTGTATAAATGTCAGCCCATTTGTGGCCGCGTATTACACTAGCCAGTCGGACACGTATTGGATGCATTTACTCTTGAACATCGGCAAAAATCGAACATCTCTGTCCTGATACCACTCAAAACCATCTCTATTTCTGTAATATATCTTCTATTCTATCAAATGAGACCAAAAACCTTAGGAAAATACTCCAAAAAGTTGCTATTTTACACCAAAAACACAGTCGCCGTTTTTTTTTCTCATTAACTGCGTGCTGCAGGATCTTTTTATGTAGTGCACATTTGCCACACAGACCTATTCTCTCATATTTAGGCCCAAATTTACTGGTCACAGCTTATCTGAGTGAGGTGAGCTCATGGCATCGTACTACGGGACAGACAGCAGTTTCAGAGCAGTGATACAATGGTACTAACAATGAAAGTGTTAATAAAGTTAACCAATTTAACTTGCACAAAAAAGTTCATTACTGTCACTTCCAAAATGAAAAGCTAAAATTTACAATGCAACATCTTCACTTACATGTAACCTAAACCACTTCATCAGAACTTGATCTTGTTCTGAACTTTTTCCTTCCTTCATTGTTTACCTTTTACATATCTGTTTCTTTGATTCACTGTTGGCAAAGAAACTGAGTAATTTCTCTTTCTGTTTCTTTATGTCATAAACTGTGGAAGAGCCAGTGCTGTATACTTCGCACAAACTTCTCACAGACACACCATTGCCGAGTTTTGTCAGAAGTTCAACCTTATCTTTTATGGACAGTGTACGATGTTTGCATTTTACACAACGAGAAGGATTTCCTCTGTTAATTGGAACCATGGCTGGGGGTTAAAGTGAGCAGGTTAGAACAATAAATAGAGAAAAAATATTGGAATGGGTTGCCTGTGTTTGCAACAGTGTTTATGCAGCAAGTGGCAGCTGGCTGGTGAGGCGACCCAGGAAATTTGAAGTTACGCTAGCCGAAATTAGTGCCAGATTAATGATGGAACTGAATTAGTGATTGCCGGTTTAGTAATGGCTAGCCTGTACTGTATACCCTTTACTCTATGTACTGTACATTCAATTGCTTCTTTAATACTACTAAAAAAATCCAGGTCTGAAATTTACATATACATATATGCTTTTTTATTACAAATTTAGCTTGCCTGGTGCCTCTACTGTGATGTGGTATGCATCAACTATGATGGCAACTTATATGATGCAGCCCTAATAGCACTCATGGCAGCCTTACAAAATGTGAAGTTACCTGCAGTCTCTTATGATGAGGAGAATGATAAAGCTTCTGTGGACATAGAGAGAACTCTCCCCATTACATTAAAGGTACTGAATATGCATATTCTTTATATATATATATATATATTCTTTTTCAGTTTCTGCTTTAATTTTGTATAGAAGTATGAAAATTTTTTAAATCCTGGAGAAGTTCAGAAGTTTTAAATTACATTAAACTCTAAATATTTTATTTTTAGTAATTCAATATGCTCACTGTATTTGCAGGCCAGGCCAGTCGCTTCCACATTTACGGTCTACAGTGACAGCATACAGGTATGGTGTGCACTTAATTATCTATTTGTAGTTACAAGCAGTCCTGTTTAGCAACGAAATGTCTGACAGATATCTGCATTAAATTCATCACATTAGAGCACAGTCAAGTTTAGCAAGGATTTTATTTAACAAAAAGTGCTATTCACTTGTAGCTGATATACCATTAAAATATATCTTTAGCAACATCACCTGGGTTCAATTAACTTAAGAAGCTTAGCAGGCTACATTCATCTCTTATTTTTGATATATTTTTTATTATTTTATTATCACACCGGCCGATTCCCACCAAGGCAGGGTGGCCCGAAAAAGAAAAACTTTCACCATCATTCACTCCATCACTGTCTTGCCAGAAGGGTGCTTCACACTACAGTTTCCAAACTGCAACATTAACACCCCTCCTTCAGAGTGCAGGCACTGTACTTCCCATCTCCAGGACTCAAGTCCGGCCTGCCGGTTTCCCTGAATCCCTTCATAAATGTTACTTTGCTCACACTCCAACAGCACGTCAAGTATTAAAAACCATTTGTCTCCGTTCACTCCTATCAAACACGCTCACGCATGCCTGCTGGAAGTCCAAGCCCCTCGCACACAAAACCTCCTTTACCCCCTCCCTCCAACCCTTCCTAGGCCGACCCCTACCCCGCCTTCCTTCCACTACAGACTGATACACTCTTGAAGTCATTCTGTTTTGCTCCATTCTCTCTACATGTCCGAACCACCTCAACAACCCTTCCTCAGCCCTCTGGACAACAGTTTTGGTAATCCCGCACCTCCTCCTAACTTCCAAACTACGAATTCTCTGCATTATATTCACACCACACATTGCCCTCAGACATGACATCTCCACTGCCTCCAGCCTTCTCCTCACTGCAACATTCATCACCCACGCTTCACACCCATATAAGAGCGTTGGTAAAACTATACTCTCATACATTCCCCTCTTTGCCTCCAAGGACAAAGTTCTTTGTCTCCACAGACTCCTAAGTGCACCACTCACTCTTTTTCCCTCATCAATTCTATGATTCACCTCATCTTTCATAGACCCATCCGCTGACACGTCCACTCCCAAATATCTGAATACGTTCACCTCCTCCATACTCTCTCCCTCCAATCTGATATTCAATCTTTCATCACCTAATCTTTTTGTTATCCTCATAACCTTACTCTTTCCTGTATTCACCTTTAATTTTCTTCTTTTGCACACCCTACCAAATTCATCCACCAATCTCTGCAACTTCTCTTCAGAATCTCCCAAGAGCACAGTGTCATCAGCAAAGAGCAGCTGTGACAACTCCCACTTTGTGTGTGATTCTTTATCTTTTAACTCCACGCCTCTTGCCAAGACCCTCGCATTTACTTCTCTTACAACCCCATCTATAAATATATTAAACAACCACGGTGACATCACACATCCTTGTCTAAGGCCTACTTTTACTGGGAAAAAATTTCCCTCTTTCCTACATACTCTAACTTGAGCCTCACTATCCTCGTAAAAACTCTTCACTGCTTTCAGTAACCTACCTCCTACACCATACACTTGCAACATCTGCCACATTGCCCCCCTATCCACCCTGTCATACGCCTTTTCCAAATCCATAAATGCCACAAAGACCTCTTTAGCCTTATCTAAATACTGTTCACTTATATGTTTCACTGTAAACACCTGGTCCACACACCCCCTACCTTTCCTAAAGCCTCCTTGTTCATCTGCTATCCTATTCTCCGTCTTACTCTTAATTCTTTCAATTATAACTCTACCATACACTTTACCAGGTACACTCAACAGACTTATCCCCCTATAATTTTTGCACTCTCTTTTATCCCCTTTGCCTTTATACAAAGGAACTATGCATGCTCTCTGCCAATCCCTAGGTACCTTACCCTCTTCCATACATTTATTAAATAATTGCACCAACCCCTCCAAAACTATATCCCCACCTGCTTTTAACATTTCTATCTTTATCCCATCAATCCCGGCTGCCTTACCCCCTTTCATTTTACCTACTGCCTCACGAACTTCCCCCACACTCACAACTGGCTCTTCCTCACTCCTACAAGATGTTATTCCTCCTTGCCCTATACACGAAATCACAGCTTCCCTATCTTCATCAACATTTAACAATTCCTCAAAATATTCCTTCCATCTTCCCAATACCTCTAACTCTCCATTTAATAACTCTCCTCTCCTATTTTTAACTGACAAATCCATTTGTTCTCTAGGCTTTCTTAACTTGTTAATCTCACTCCAAAACTTTTTCTTATTTTCAACAAAATTTGTTGATAACATCTCACCCACTCTCTCATTTGCTCTCTTTTTACATTGCTTCACCACTCTCTTAACTTCTCTCTTTTTCTCCATATACTCTTCCCTCCTTGCATCACTTCTACTTTGTAAAAACTTCTCATATGCTAACTTTTTCTCCCTTACTACTCTCTTTACATCATCATTCCACCAATCGCTCCTCTTCCCTCCTGCACCCACTTTCCTGTAACCACAAACTTCTGCTGAACACTCTAACACTACATTTTTAAACCTACCCCATACCTCTTCGACCCCATTGCCTATGCTCTCATTAGCCCATCTATCCTCCAATAGCTGTTTATATCTTACCCTAACTGCCTCCTCTTTTAGTTTATAAACCTTCACCTCTCTCTTCCCTGATGCTTCTATTCTCCTTGTATCCCATCTACCTTTTACTCTCAGTGTAGCTACAACTAGAAAGTGATCTGATATATCTGTGGCCCCTCTATAAACATGTACATCCTGAAGTCTACTCAACAGTCTTTTATCTACCAATACATAATCCAACAAACTACTGTCATTTCGCCCTACATCATATCGTGTATACTTATTTATCCTCTTTTTCTTAAAATATGTATTACCTATAACTAAACCCCTTTCTATACAAAGTTCAATCAAAGGGCTCCCATTATCATTTACACCTGGCACCCCAAACTTACCTACCACACCCTCTCTAAAAGTTTCTCCTACTTTAGCATTATTTTACATTTCACAATTTATATTTCATCCAGAATACAACAAATTTAAAATGTCAGTGAGTCGAGAAGGCATACAGCTAAAGAGCTTCACTATTATGTTAAGACAAGAAATGAATGCTAAACAGTCTTTTAACCCTTTCAGGGTCCAAGGCCAAAATCTGAAGTCACGCACCAGTGTCCAAGAAATTTTGAAAAAAAAAAAAAAATTATTTTTTCTTACAGAATTAAAGAGCATATTTTTGTGAAGGTAATAAAACAAAAAAAATTAGAATCTGATCAGTACTTACCGAGATACAGTGCCAAGAAGTTTGTAGAAAATGATGTGGTGGCGGCAACATCGACGAATTCCACATACGCGTATTATATTATTTTGTTGTTTTAGTCGTTTTTTCTTTTCTTTTCCAATTTTTTTCTATTCCTACTAACATTTGGGGCCTGAGAGACCAATACTGTATATAATTGATATATATATACTCACTGTATTGAACACAATAACTGCACTAAAGTTATTATCATATTATTGTTTACCACTGTTGTTTATTACAATAAACATGCACAAATATTGTATAATACTAATGTTCTATCATATATTTACATATTTACAATCACTGGACATGGTTTTAGAACTGCTGGAGCTTGTGGAACTCCTTGAAACAAGGCACCATGCACAGAGGCACCTTACATTCCTCACACATAAACCGAGTGTCTTTGCGTCTTTGTTGCCGTCGTTTTGTTTGTGCACAGACAATGCATCTCTTCTAAGCAAATTTCTTTTGAGTTGAAGGAAGCTGTATTATGAAATGATCACCTTCTCTCCTCAAACGCTTGGGTATATTGTGATGAATTCGAGGACCATGTTGTATTGCAGGTGTTGTTACCTGGTACTTCATTATGAGTTGTCTGACAACAGACAAACAAAATTCACCATACGGTGGTCTGTTACCAGTCTTTATTTGGTACTTATTATATGCATTCAGCATTGAAATGTCCATGAGATGGAAGAAAAGTTTCATGTACCACTTGTAACTCTTACGAACACAGTCAACAAAACCAATCTGCATGTCACACTTGTCAACCAAGCGCATGTTTTGTGTATAATCAATCACTGTCACTGGTTTTCGAATACGTTCATTAGTCACTCGATCAACTTTGCCACTGTCTTGCATTTCATTACGGTGAATGGTTGTCAACAATGTGACATCTCGTTTGTCATGCCACCGTAATGCCATGATGTCATTGGCAGTAAACACCTGCACGTCATCACCACGAACACCTGCGTTGAGCCTGGGCATATGTTTACGATTAGAACGCACTGTGCCACACACATCTGTCTTGTTCACTCGCATGAAATCACTGAGTAATGGGCTTGTGTACCAGTTATCGGTATATAATGTATGGCCCTTACCAAGATAAGGTGCCATCATGTTTCTCACTACGTCACCTGATATACCCAATAACATCTTGGTATCTTTCAATGTTTTACTACCCGTGTATACAACAATATCCAACACCAGGCCACTGTCACAATCACAGAGTACAAACAATTTTATACCAAAGCGGTTCCTCTTGCTCGGTATATACTGCTTGAATGACAGTCTACCTTTGAACAAAATCAAAGACTCGTCAATTACAAGATTCTTGAATGGATAAAAGTATATCCTGAACTTTTGTTTGAGATACATGAAAACATTTCTAATCTTGTATAACCTGTCACTTCTGTCAGGCCTGGTTTTGTCAGAGAAGTGCAACATACGTAACAGTAAGATAAACCTGTTCACTGGTATTATTTCACTGAAGGATGGGGTACAAATTAGCCGATCTGTGGACCAGTATGCTTTTATATTATGCTTATAGACGTGAGGCATAAGCATTATTGTTGCAAAAAGCAAATACATTTCTGCAACAGTCGTCTCTTTCCACCTGCGTAGTCTTGACTGTGGTGATAAGATCGTATTTGCCATGGTGTACTGAAAATACTTATTACTTTCCCTGACAATAATTTCCATCAATGGCTGGTCAAAGAATAATTCAAAGAATTCCAGTTCATTGGCCGTGGTTCCAAGGGGACAAGTAGGTAGAATTCCACTTTGAGAGTCATCAAAGTGGTGAGGGCTGGGAATTTTTTCATATGTTTTTTATAGTTGTATTTCCGATTTCTTGGTCTCATTTGATAGAATGGAAGACATATTACAGAAATAGAGATGATTTTGATTGGTTTTAGCACTGGAAATGGCTTGAAACTGAGCTCAAAGTAGCAGAAATGTTAAATTTTTGCCGATATTCAAGAGTAAACAAACGACCTCACACGTCTAATACACATCAGCTGGTGGGTCTAATATACATTCACAAATATGGTGATGATATTTATACAATTATTACAGTATTGCATAACAGTAAATCTTCTATTTTTTGGTGTGAATAAAAATTCATTGTGAATAAAAAATCAAAATGGAATTTATTTGTAAAGCCTCAAAACATAACTAATGAACAGAGGAAATGTTAGTTTAGTGCCAGGAATGCTTACATTGTTCATTCTGGACCCTATTTTGAAATTGGAATATTTTGAACTTTGTGTTAAAATGGCCAAATTAACAATTTCCGATCACTTTATTATGTAGTTGAAACAGTTGACTTGGCGATTTCTTGTGCTCAATCGATAGAATAGAAGTAATACTAGTGAAATAGCTAAGAATTTGGTTGACTGGAATAATGTAATTGGCCCAAAATGGGAGTCAAAGTCGGCAAAATCGCCGATTCGTAAATATCGCTGACACATCAAAATTCGCGAGAGCGTAATTTCGTCAATTTTCCACCAAATTTCGTACTTTTTGTTTTATTACCTTCACAAAAAGATTCTCTACGATTTCATAAGAAAAAATAACAAATTTTTTTTTTGAAAATTCTTGGACACTGGTGCGTGACTCCAGATTTGGGCCTTGGACCCTGAAAGGGTTAATCGAAAATCATGGTCTCAGTTTTTTTTCTCTCATTATACACAGTGTGCTGCAGGATTTGTTTTATGTGGTGCACACATACCACATAGATGTATTCTCTCATATCTAGGCCCAAATTTACCACTCACAGTTTATCAGAGTGAGCTGAGCTCATGACGTAGATCTACGGTTTGGACCCTGAACGTAAAGCCGTAGATCTACGGGACGGACCCTGAAAGGGTTAACAGTGAAGAAAATTGCATATCACTAGAGTTCTTGATCTTGTTTCTACATTGTTCACTGTTTTCATTAAAAAGCTAAAATTAATGTCACAGTCAACTGGTAACATGACTGGTTGCCTCTAAGAGTGTTTTATGGTCATAGTAGCTTATTGGAAAATATGAAGAAATGTTTGGACTGAGGATCATAATTCTTAAAACATTCATACAAATGTAATAGTAATTCAGAATAAGGTATTAATTTTCTTGCTTATGTAAAATAAACACAAAGAATGGAATACTGGACATGTTTACTGGCTAAATAATTCATAATATTAAGAATGAGTGGCAATAGTGAAGCATTAGATAATTTTAATGAAAATTTTTGGACATAACTAAAGGCAGATACAGGGTACAGCAAGAGTTCAACTTAGATAAATGTTACTGGGGTTTTAAGAAGCAGATGCTGCTGTTGCTTTCAGTAAGTGAGAGATAATGCTGCCCAAATCTTGACAAAAGTATTTTACTGGGAAGCTATTTCTAATAAATACGTTTAGGAGTGTAGCCTTTTGCATCATCACACCATGTTTGCTGACTTCCCTCTTGTAAGTTAGAAACAACATGCAGTACTGCCCAGATGTCTTTAAAGTATAAATTTTATGGCAAGCTATTTTAAAGTTTATATTGTACACTAAAACCTGTCATGGTGTAGTCCCCAGCTTTCAAGTTTTATTGTTGTTCCTGAATAGCCAAAGCACTCGATCTGGTTCCTGCATCTTTGGCACTCTTAGTATTTTTTATTTACATACTCTTAATGTCCATGATTCAGTATCATAAAATTTGTTCAAATAATTTTGTAGAGTATATAATAATATCAGTTGTATTTCCGGCATTGTAGGATATATTTAAAATGTGTTCACTTGATTTCCCATGCTCAAGTCTTTGTTCAGACATTTTTTCTTATTGAGTGACAATATTAACCAGATTAGAGAAACGCTGCATTTAAAGAGAGGTGGCCTCTGAAACAAAATGAGCTTAAGTCTCGAACACTGTTTATTAAGAGACAGAATTATTATTACAGATATTATTGGGCTCTGAATTTGTAAGGACCTTTAGGACCATACCCCTTGTAAATTTGATAGCTAAACAAAGTATAATAATTAGTCAACCATTAAAGTGCTGACCTGATGTGTTTAACACTTCTTAAACGCTGTATATAATGACAAGAAGTAACTTTTGAATACTATTTAATTGTGAGTTATTGTCTTGGTAAAATACTGTCTATAGTAATGACAGAGTAAATATTAATACAGTATAGATGTTGAATGAGTTTTCTAATTGTAGTGGTGCTGTCTTCCAAGGACATGAATGTTGAGGCTAAAAAAAATAAGTAATGATATGAGAAAATCGATGCTGTATATGGGTAGGTTCCAAACATATAAAATTTGTACTTTGAGTTGCTTTCTGTCTGAATTTTTATTGATACGTGGAGCATTAAATTTTTCTTTTATTTCAGTGACCATCTTCCACTAAGGCAGGGTGATCCAAAGAAGGAAACACATTGCCCTTAAAATATGTTGTGAAAATAATAAACTTTTTTTGTCATTATTAATGCTGCTCTTGCTGTATAGCCCTTGTGGTTTAGTGCTACTTTTGATTATAATAATAATAATAATAATACTGCTCTAACTTTACTTTTCTGTAGTTGATGGACCCAACAGCAGAAGATGAAACTCAGGGAAGTGGGGAAGTGACTGTGGTTCTTCTGGAAAATGGATCGCTGTGCACCACACACAAGCCTGGTGGTCAACTCATCTTGCCCAACATCCTTGATACATTTGTTGATCTTGCTAAACAGAGAGTTCATGCTGTTAATACTTTAATTGGTAAAGAAATCAATGAGTGAACAAATATCTCATAATGTTCAGAGCCATGTTTACTTGTTATATGAATAGCAACACACCATGCAATGTTTATTTTTAATTTTTCTACTTTTGATTTAATCTAAAAATAAAACAGAAAATCAGTAAAGCATTTTTTTGTTTAGCATGCCACTGATATCTATTCAAGGGAAGCATTCCTTTCACCCAACAGACACTGCATAATCCTATGGGTTTAGCACTCCCCCATATTTCTATGTTGCAGCACTAGGGTCAGGGAGCAAAAATTGCCAAGATATGTTAGGTAGACATTTAGAAAACATGATAGCTCATAAAAACAGTTACTGACAAAAAACAGGAAAATTGGTCTACAAACAAGGACAGGAGAAAAGTAAGGAAAGAACTTCCTTGGTATTTACTATATTATACAAATAGCTAGAATGCAAGAAATAAATTAGATGAACCAAGTCTAATTGTATGTGCAAGAAACATTATTTCAACAACTAAAACCTGGTTCATTCTGAAAAATGGGACATGCCTGCAGAATTCCACATAAAGAGGTATAAATTCCACACTGATAGTCAACAGGAAAAGGGGTCGACTTGCTATGTATGATAGGGAAAATTTAAACTGCTGCATCAGAAATTATATAAAGGTGGAAGGGACAGAAATGGAATATGTTTGGCTCAGTTTCTTGAAGGGCATGAAAAGGTGATCTTAGGTTCTGGCAAACGAAAATTCTCCGAGAGAGAATTCTGAGGTTAATGAGGAGCACTGAGAAAGCGATCACAAATCACTTACCTTCAATATCTCATGGAATTACATCAATTATGATAAATAATAGGCTAAAACATCACTTGGGTGAAAAAGAGAGAGATTTACAGGCAAATCAAAAGAGTTATGGGTCACCTTACTGAACAATATTCAATTTAAGATAAGTAAAAATTGGAATAAGAAAAGCCAAAAGAAAGTACAAAATAAAGGGTGCAAGAGAATTGAAGATTAATCCAGATGGGTTGTTTTAGGTATGTAGGAATAATATTAGGAAAAAGCTACGATCAAGCACCTAAATTACTGGGAATGGTTGAAGTCCCTTGATTTGTATTCCCTGGAATGCAGGCATGAAAGATACATGATGATATACAATTCGAAAATCCTAGAGGGATTAGTACCAAACTTGCACATGAAAATCACTCCCTACAAAAGAAAAGGACTCAGCAGGAGCTGCAACATCCCCCCAATGAAAAGTAGGGGTGCCGTATGTACACTAAGCAACAACACAATAAGTGTCCGGGGCCCAAGACTGTTCAACTGCCTCCCAGTATACATAGGGGGATTACCAATAGACCCCTGCCTGTCTTTAAGAAGGTGCTAGACAGGCACCTAAAGTCGGTACCTGACCAGCCGGGCTGTCAGGTACCGGTTGATCAGACCCTGATCCACTACGAGTCCTACTCTCAGACCAGGCTGTGGGGGCACTGACCCCCCAAAACCCTCTTCAGGTATACTCCAGGTATACTTAAATGTGACTCTGGTCAGCCTACTGTTTATGACAGAAATGTACCCCATTTTTAGCATCTATTTCCTCTTTTTACACAAGAGGATACACATGAAATTCCATAATTAAATATTTATAATGGTTAGAATGAAAATAAATGAGGTAACATCAAAGTCACTAGTAACACGGTCCTCAGACAAGTAGATAGACTGAAGCCATACAGGTCACTAGACCCTGATGAGCTGCTCTCCAGGGTTCTAAAGTAACATGAGGAGGAAATTAGTAAACCATTAGCTAGTCTCAACAGATCACTACAAACATGTATTGTCCTGTACAAGTAGAAAATGGCATATGTGATTCCTATTTACAAAGTAGAAGATTGGATTTTCTTTCTTTTTGGGTCACCCTGCCTCGGTGGGAGATTGCCGACTTGTTAAA
This sequence comes from Cherax quadricarinatus, assembly GCF_038502225.1. Classification (NCBI taxonomy): domain Eukaryota; kingdom Metazoa; phylum Arthropoda; class Malacostraca; order Decapoda; family Parastacidae; genus Cherax; species Cherax quadricarinatus. The sequence goes on along the minus strand of NC_091317.1, from coordinate 30,087,458 downwards.
AAAAAAAAAAAAAAAAGGAACTGAGTTTCAAATTATAGGTCCATCAGCCTGAACTCAATTGTTGGAAAGTTGGTGGAATCACTAACTGATGATGCAGTTCGAAGCCACTCTGAAAGACAGTCTGATCAATGAATCTCAGCACAGTTTTACAAAAGGGGCATTCTTGCCTTACAAATTTACTAACCTTTTTCTCTAAGGTATTCTTGGTGAATATGGAATTCAATAAGGCCTTTGATAGAGTTCCACATAGGAGACTCATTAAGAAGCTAGTTGCTTGGTTGATAACGTCCTCAACTCACACTGAGGTGCTGGAATTGATCCTGTCATGGATAAAACATTGAGCATGTTTCCTTACACCTACTGCCACACTGCAGTGAGTGGGTATACTTTGGTGTTATTTAACTGTTGTGGAATGCATCCTGGGGCAGAAAATTCAAGAACCCCTGATGGCAATAAGAGAGAGAGTCCCTCATGACTCACTGATTTTATGGGCTAACACCTCTGGGTCAAAAAACAAATAAAACCTCTTATAACATAGTAGAGATTACCTCCTGGGGTCAAGGCATGGTTGAGGTAGTGGTTGGAGAAGTGACAGATGCAGTTCAATGAAAATAGGTGTAAGGTTCTAATCTTGGAGAAAGAAAACTATTGCACTTGTAAGCTAAATAATGTAGAGCTTAGATAAAGTCAATGCAAATAAGATTTAGGAGTTCTGGTTAGCAGGAATTTAATACCAAGAGAACAGTGCATAAGTCTTTACAAAAAAGATAATAAAATTCTTGGCTTTGTATCAAAAAGTATAAATAACAAAAACCTTAAGGTTATAAACTTCAACTTTATACAGTATCTTTGGTTAGGCCTCATTTTGATTATGCTTCTCAATTCTCATCTCAGTGTTATAGGATGAACATAAATGTGCTGGATTATATACAGAAAAGGATGATGATGATGATGATTCCCTGTATTAGAGAACTTTCCTACAAAAATAGGCAGAAGGCACTGAACTTGTACTCTCTGGAAAAGCATAGAATTACAGGAGAAATGACTAAATATACACATGGAAAATATTAATGAGAAAAAGAGATATAAATCAGGAATGAGCAATACAACAGTTTTTGTCAATACTGATATTCAATTTTAGGTCGATACTGATGCTATGAAAATTAGCTGATATGCAACAATATCAATATTTTGGCACACCCCTAACATAAGTAGCAAGTTGAAAAATATCTAACCAAGACAGGGCTTGTAGCAATAGATTAAAGTTGTAGTAATTTAGATTTGGAGTTGTAGATGGGTGTAAATAACTCATAGGTAGCATCACTGAGGGAAGGACTTTGGGTAGCTTTAAATATAAAAGAATAAAAGATTTTATTTCTTTGCAAAGGTTACAATGTGTAATTACAATTTTGGTTTAAGTATAAAGAAAGCCACTATCATGCCAGGGCATTACAGGCAGACTAATCCTAATACATAATAACTACTTAAGTCTAGACAAAATAAGAGTGGTTAACTTTTTAATAAATCCTAATTTTATCTTAACCCCTTGACTGTCGCAACCCCCCAATCCTGAGGTGTCTCCTGGTGTTGCAAAATTTAAAAAAAAAAAAAAAAAAAATTCTTATGAAATAACCGAGAATCTTTTCCCGATTGTAATGACACCAAAAAAAGATGAAATCTGATGGAAAACTGATGGAATTACGCTCTCGCGAAGTTAGTGACCTCAGCGATATTTACAAATCGGTGATTTTGCCCACTTTGAGCCCTATTTTTGGCTAATTCCATTGTTCCAATAGACCAAACTCATAGCTATTTCTTCAGAACTCCATTTTTTCTATCGATTGAGTACAAGAAACTGCTCATTTACCAATTTCAACTACCCAATAATGTGGTCAGAAATTTGCAATTTGGCCAATTTCACGAAAATTAAAAAATATGACAATTTCAAAATAAGGTCCAGAAGGAGCAATGCAGACATTCCTGGCTCTAAAATAACATTTTCTTTGTTCATCAGTCATGTCTCCATTCCCCTCTGATATTACTCTTGCTTTCTATTTTGAATTTTTATTCAAACAAAAAATAGAAGATTTACTGTTAGGCAGACTACTGCAATATTGTAATAATTGTACAAATAATGTCAACCCATTCATGACTGCATATTAGAATGGCTACTTGGACATTTACTGGACAATGACATCATTTGTTTACTTTTGAACATCGGCAAAAATCAAACATTTCCCCTAATTTGAGCTCCATTTTCAGGTTCTTTTTATAGTAACACCAATCAAAATCACTTCTATTTCTATTATATGTTTTCCATTCTATCAAACGAGAATACAACAATAAATACTATACAAAAATAGACCACAAAGTCTGCATTTTAATTAAAAAAATGGTCAGTTTTTTTTTCTCATTATGCACTGTGTGCTCCAGGATTTTTTTTATATGGTGCACACTGACCACACAGACCCATTCTCTCACATGTGGGCCTACCAGCTTTCTCCTGCTTGATTTGAAGCCGCTAGAATTTATGAGTATACAGTGGACCCCCGGTTCGCGATACTAATCCGTTCCTGAGAGCTCATCGTAAACCAAAAATATCGGAAAGCGAATCAATTTTCCCCATAAGAAATAATGGAAATCAAATTAATCCGTGCAAGACACCCAAAAGTATGAAAAAAAAAACTTTTACCACATGAAATATTAAGTTTAATGCAATAGAATAGTAATTACAATAACAACAATAACATTAAATAACAATAAATAACGAAAGAATAATTGACACTTACCTTTAATGAAGATCTGGTGATGACTGATGGGATGGGAAGAGGGGAGAGTGTGGATGGTGTTAGCATTTAGAAGGGGAATCCCCCTCCATTAGGACTTGAGGTAGCAAGTCCTTTTCCGGGGTTACTTCCCTTCTTCTTTTAATGCCACTTGGACCAGGTTGAGAGTCACTGGATTTCTGTCGCACAACATAACTGGCAGCCTCACCATGTCTAATCACACTATGTATACCACTACGATTCTTAAATCTTTCAAACCAACCTTTGCTGGCCTTAAATTCACTCACATCACCACTAGTTGCAGGCAATTTTTTTACCAAATCGTCATGCAACTGCCTAGCCTTTTCACAAATGATTGCTTGAGAGATGCTATCTCCTGCTATCCGTTTTTCATTTATCCACACCAATAACAGTCTCTCAACATTTTCTAATACTTGCGGTCGCTGTTTCGTAATCACAGTTGCACCTTTTGTAAGAACAGCTTCCTTGTAATAAAGCTGGTAGAATTACCGACAATATGTAAAGTAAAAGGACACAAGTGCAACTAATGTGACATTTTATTGTGGCAACGTTTCGCTCTCCAGGAGCTTTATGAAGCCATTACAAACAATACATGGACACAGAGGGTATATAAAGGCTCAGAGTGAGGTGCAATACTAGTGAGGTACCATTTCGATGTTCACTAGTGGTAGTAGTAGTAGTAGTAGTGACAAAAGTAATACAATATGGTACAGGAAGGCCCCGCTTTACGGCGTTTCACTTTACGGCGTTCCGCTAATACGGACATTTCAAATTATGACCAAAACTCACTATACGGCTCCCCCCACCTGACTTTCTAATACGGTCACCGTGCCCCACCCTGTTTGTTTACATTCTCCATGAGCTCAGTAAGCTCTAAGTCTCTCCATTTTGTCTGGAAACTCCAAAATTTCAAATGTTTTTAAAAGTTATTTCATATTTTATATATACTCTGATAATTACTTACTTACTCCTGACCCTACATTAAGACTACAAATATTTTAAGGTAAGTAATGAGTGAACTGTATATACATTTTATCGCTCTGGGATGCTTAAATATCATAGAATAGTATGTGTGGGTGGGGTGGCCTGGTAAGGTAGCCTGGCTTATTACAATACATACCACACTTGATTTCTTACAATAAATACTACTTGTCTCACCCTAGATTAAGACTATAAATATTTTAAGGTAAGTAATGAGTGCACTATGTGTGTATTGTACTTTTTTATTGTTTTTTGATGCCTGGTTCTATTGCTAACTTAATATATGTTAGTGTAAACTTGTTATCTAGTGTTTGTATGCATTTGTAAGTGGAAAAAAAGGGTGTTCCACTTTACGGCGGTTTCCGCTTTACGGCGGTAGCCTGGAACCTAACCCGCCGTATAAGTGGGGCCTTCCTGTAGAGCAAATAATTCGTACATGAGTAAAAGGATATACAGTGGACCCCCGGTTAACGATTTTAATCCGTGCAAGAGGGGTAATTGTTATGCGAAATAATCGTTATGTGAATGAATTTTCCCCATAAGAAATAATGGAAATAAAATTAATCCGTGCAAGACACCCAAAAGTATGAAAAAAAAATTTTTTTTACCACATGAAATATTAATTTTAATACACACAAACTGAAAAAGGCATGCACACTTACATGACACTTACTTTTATTGAAGATCTGGTGATGATTGATGGGATGGGAGGAGGGGAGAGCATTATCTTCTTACTGTTTAGAAGGGGAATCCCCTTCCATTAGGACTTGAGGTAGCAAGTCCTTTTCCGGGGTTACTTCCCTTCTTCTTTTAATGCCACTAGGACCAGCTTGAGAGTCACTGGACCTCTGTCGCACAACAAATCTGTCCATAGAGCTCTGTACCTCCCGTTCCTTTACGATTTGTCTAAAATGGGCCACAACATTGTCATTGAAATAGTCACCAGCACGGCTTGCAACAGCTGTGTCAGGGTGATTTTCATCCATAAAGGTTTGCAGTTCAACCCACTGTGCACACATTTCCTTAATTTTTGAAGTAGGCACAATGGATTCCACAACTGGCATAGGCTTCTCAGGGTTAGCCCCAAACCCTTCAAAATCTTTCTTAATTTCCATACTAATTCTCACCCTTTTTACCACAGGGTTGGCACTAGAAGCTTTCTTGGGGCCCATGGTCACTTATTTTCCAGAAACAGCACCGAAAACACTGTAATAATACGAAATATTCCGATTGTATGCTTGGATGTTACCGCGGAGGCTGGCTGGTAAACAATGCCACCGGCGGAACATGTGAGCGCATCTCAGAAGAAAATCGGTAAGCGGGTTTTTAAGCGGTATGTGAGGCAAAATTTTTGCAATTAAAGTAAGCGGTATGCGAAATAATCGCTATGTGATGCCATCGTTATGCGGGGGTCCACTGTAAAAGCTATTACTTGGGTAACATAAAAATAGGTTGGACAAATATGGACTGGAAAGAGGCAGGTAGTTTCAGTGTTCACTCTCTGTAATGTGCTTTGTGTAGTATAACAGGAGAGACTATGTGATGGCAGGGTTTACTGTTTTCAGGAGGATTCTTGCTAAGACTTCGGAGATGGTGAAGCTGCCGTTGTTTTGTTTAATTGTATTCGAAACAGTATTGTATTACTTTTGTCACTACTACTACTACTACTACTACTACTACTACCACCACTAGTGAACATCGAAATGGTACCTCACTAGTATTGCACCTCACTCTGAGCCTTTATATACCCTCTGTGTCCATGTATTGTTTGTAATGGCTTGATAAAGCTCCTGGAGAGCGAAACATTGCCACAATAAAATGTCACATTAGTTGCACTTGTGTCCTTTTACTTTACAACAGCTTCCTTGATTGCCGTTTTCTTGCTCACTATAGTAGAGATGGTTGATTGGGGTTTACTATACAACCTGACCAGCTCCGACACACGCACTCCACTTTCGTACTTTGCAGTTATCTCTTTCTTCATTTCAACAGTCATTAGCACCCTTGGTCTCGAAGGGTTGGCACTGGGAGCTTTCTTGGGGCCCATGGTGACTTATTTTGCAAAAACAGGCACCAAAAACAGTGATAATATGGATAATATGGAATGTACCGAATGTATCCTTAGATGCGCGCACACTGGCTGGCTTGTAAACATTGGCACACACGGGGCAGTTTAGGCCACACATGGACACGTTTCGTACGAACCACATCACATACCGGGTTTTGTATTGGGAAGCGAGGCAAATTTTCTGCGATATAATGCATCGGTTACCGGATTTATCGGATACCGATAGCATCACGAACCGGGGGTCCACTGTATATACGTCAAACACTGTACCTCGTAAGACATATATATACGACCAAAACAGTCAAAGGGTTAATACTAATGCGAGGTAGTCAATGTGGAGGTTTATGAGAACAATAATCTTGAAGTTGCTCATAATAAAATCAAGATTACAATTAATGGTTCAAACAGTAATATTTTATGGATTGGCAAATGTTTTAATAGACTAGAGGTCATATAATATAACATTTGGGAGAGTTGCTTCAAACTGATTAGAAGTTGTTTTGGTTGGTTTGGTTAGTATTAAGAGATGAGATGATTTTTAAGCATAGCCATAAATTTGTATGTAGTCAGGGTATCCTTTACCGGTTCAGGTAGTGAATTCCAGATCTTCGGGCCCTTTATCTGCATTGCATTTTTGCATATTGTGAGACTGACATGAGGGATGTCAAAGAGTGTCTTGTGCCTTGTATTTTGACTGTGCATTCTGTTGTAGCTATCCAAAAGTTTAAGCAGAGGGTTTATATTGGAGTTTAATGGTCTGTATAT
>NC_091317.1:29966477-30080737 GCF_038502225.1 Cherax quadricarinatus | reverse complement strand
TGGATCCTGCCTCCACTACATCACTTCCCACTTCCTGACTACCCTGTGACTGAAGAAATACTTCCTAACATCCCTGTGATTCATCTGAGTCTTCAACTTCCAACTGTGTCCCCTTGTTGCTGTGTCCCATCTCTGGAACATTCTGTCTCTGTCCACCTTATCAATTCCTCTCAGTATTTTATATGTCGTTTTCACGAGTCCCCTATCTCTCCTGTCCTCCAGTGTCGTCAGGTCGATTTCCCTTAACCTCTCCTCGTAGGCCATATCCCTTAGCTCTGGGACTAAATTTGTTGCAAACCTTTGCACTTTCTCTAGTTTCTTTACGTGCTTGGCTAGCTGTGGGTTCCAAACTAGTGCCACATACTCCAACATGGGCCTAACGTACACATTGTACAGGGTTCTGAACAGTTCCTTATTAAGATGGTGAAATTCTTGTTCTTAGGTCTCCTAGGCGCCCATATGCTGCAGCAGTTATCTGGTTGATGTGCACCTCAGAGGTGCTCGGTATTATACTCACCCCAAGATCTTTTTCCTTGAGTAAGGTTTGTAGTCTCTGGCATCCCTAGACTGTGCTCTGCGGTTTTCTTTGCCCTTCCCCAATCTTCATGACTTTGCACTTGGTGGGGTAGAACTCCAAGAGCCAGTTGCTGGACCAGGCCTGCAGCCTGTCCAGATCCCTTTGTAGCTCTGCCTGATCCTCGTCCGATTGAATTCTCCTCATCAACTTCGCATCATCTGCAAACAGGGACACTTCGGAGTCTACTCCTTCCGTCATGTCATTCACAAACCCCCGAAACAGCACCGATCTTAGGACTGACCCCTGTGGAACCCCACTCGTCACAGGCGCCCACTCTGACACCTCGCCACGGCCCATGACTCACTGCTGTCTTCCTGACAGGTATTCCCTGATCCACTGTAGTGCCTTCATTGTTATCCCTGCCTGGTCCTCCAGTTGTTGCACTAATCTCTTGTGTGGAACTGTCAAACGCCTTCTTACAGTCCAAGAAAATGCAATCTACCCACCTCTCTCGCTTGTCTTACTGCTGTCACCCTGTCACAGAACTCAAGTAGGTTTGTGACACAGTATTTCCCATCCCTGAAACCGTGTTGGCTGTTGCTGATAAGCTCATCCTTTCTAGGTGTTCCACCACTCTTCTAATAATCTTCTCCATGACTTTGCATACTATACATGTCAGTGACACTGGTCTATAGTTTAGTGCTTCTTGTCTGTCTCCGTTTTAAAAAACTGGGACTACATTTGCTGTCTTCCATACCTCAGGTAATCTCACTGTTTCAACAGATGTGTTGAATATTGTTGTTAGGGGTGCACATAACGCCTCTGCTCCCTCTTTGAGGACCCATGGAGATATGTTATCCGGCCCCATTGCCTATGAGGTGTCTAGCTCGCTCAGCAGCCTCTTCACTTCTTCCTTAGTTATATGTATTGTGTCCAACACTCCTGGAGTCCCTTCTGTCTCCTCTGTGAACACTTCTGTGAATCTCATGTTGAGTTCCTCACACACTTCGCGGTCGTTTCTTGTGATCTCTCCTCCTTCCTTCCTTCCTTAGCCTGATTATCTGGTCCTTGACTGTTGTTTTCCTCCTGATGCAACTGTACAACAGCTTTGGGTCAGATTTGGCTGTCCCTGCTATGCCATTTTCATATTGTCATTGGTCCTCCATTCTTACCTGTGCATATTCATTTCTGGCTCTATGACTGCTCTCCTTATTCTCCTGGGTCCTTTGCTTTCTATACTTCTTCCATTCCCTAGCACACTTGGTTTTGGCCTCCCTGCACCTTTGGGTGAACCATGGGCTTATCCTGGCTTTTTCATTATTCCTGTTACACTTGGGTACAAACCTCTCCTCAGCGTCCTTGCATATTGTTGTCACATATTCCATCATCTCGTTTACTGACTCCGTGCCAGTTCTCTGTCTCAATGAACCCCATTCATGAAGTTTTTCATTCCTGCATAGCCCCCTTTCTTGTAGTTTGGCTTCATTTGTCCAGCTCTTCTTGCTTCCCCTTCCACTTGTAACTCTACTGTGGATTCGAATCTTAAAACCACATGATCGCTGGCCCCAAGGGGTCTTTCATATGTGATGTCCTCAATATATGAACTATTCAAGGTGAATACTAGGTCCAGTCTCGTTGGTTCATCCTCTCCTCTCTCTCTGGTAGTGTCCCTTGCGTGTTGGTACATGAAGTTTTCCAGTACCACCTCCATTATCTTAGCCCTCCACGTTTCTTGGCCCCTATGTGGCTCTTAGTTGTGTGTGTGTGTGTGTGTGTGTGTGTGTGTGTGTGTGTGTGTGTGTGTGTGTGTGTGTGTGTGTGTGTGCACGAGACAGTCAGGAAGAGAGTGGTAGAGAGAAAAGTGAAGAGAAAGAGGGATAAAGGAGGTGAAGGGTGAGGAGTGAAGGTGGAGAGAAAGAGAGAGGTGGAGAGAAAGAGGGATAAAGGAGGTGGGGGTGGGGAGTTGTATGGGGGAGAGAGATGGGGTAAGAAAGGGAGGGAGACGAGGAGAGTGATGGGGAGGTGGAAAAAAAGAGTGGGAAGGGGCTAGAGGGAGAGAAAGGGGGAAAAGGAAGGAGGGATAGAGGAAGAGAAGAGATAAGATTTCGTTCGGATTTTTAACCCTGGAGGGTTAGTCACCCAGGATAACCCAAGAAAGTCAGTGCGTCATCGAGGGGGAATGGGGGAAGGGAGAGAGAGGAAGAGAAAACGGGAGAGAGAGTGTAGGGAAAGGAATGGGTAGGGTACTATCAAGTCAAAGTGAGATGTCAATTGGCCTGTGTGTGTGTGTGCATATTTATGTGTTCGTACTTGTGTGAGCATTAGTTTTGGGTTTGTGTGCGTGTGTGCGTTTTGCACGAGTATGAGCGCTCAGAATGTTTGCACGGTCTGCGTGTACATATTTCACTGCCCTGACTTTGACTTGATACTAACTCAACCGCCTACATGTTAGTTACTTCTATGTTGATCCTTCTTCCTAAAATACCTACTTCCTAGATTTCTAGCTACCTAGAGTGTGTGTGTGTAAGAGAGAGAGAGAGAGAGTGTGTGTGTAAGAGAGAGAGTGTGTGTGTAAGAGAGAGAGTGTGTGTGTAAGAGAGAGAGAGAGAGTGTGTGTGTAAGAGAGAGAGAGAGAGTGTGTGTATCAAGGATTCACCTTAAAACTGTTACAAATGTTAAAATGATACAGTGAAAAATAAAATGTAATTTTTTAGGCAATTTTGTTTTGTTATTTAATGCCTGGTATTTTTCTAATAGCTATATATGTACACACACACATATTATATTCCTCTAAGACATCATTAATGATGTACATAATTAATGAATACTATAATTTTCCTTAAAAATGTTACCTTGATGCTGGTAAAAAAAATCCCTTCATTCAAGGAATTGAAGTAATTCTTCTTTTTCTTGAGTCAAACCAAATTACTTCCCATCTTCCCAATTAATACAAGTAATATCTCTATTACACAGCTACAGTGCTCTGTGAACGCCTGGTAATTAATAAATCTGTCCTGATCACTGTTCTCTGATTTACAATTTATTCTTATCACCTACAAGGTTGTTTTGTATCTTAATATCTGCATAGCTTTGCCCAGTTGCTGCTACATGTCTCACGAAGCGTTGTTTACATATTGCTACATGTCTCACGGAGCGTTGTTTACATATTGCTACATGTCTCACGGAGCGTTATTTACATATGCTGGGTTGTCATACACCTTGTCAAGACGGTAGGAAGCTGTCCTGGGGTTGTATGTAGCTACTGCTGGAGGTGGATCGTCCTCCCTGGGAACACAACAACAAACGACTGGTTACTAACAAAACAAATATACACGCTTCCCCAGCTAGCAATAACTTGAGGTAAGAAAGCTGAGATTTTTACATTTAAGTTAACCTAACAAAGTTAGAAAATAAAGGTTCTTGTGAGTCAGGAACACAAGGTATCAATTGCAGCCTGACTAAACTGACTTGAACTCTATGAGCCAACCTGTCTACACCATTGAAAGTTAATAAAATACACATCAAAACTGGAAACTAAATTCGTAAACAGATTATTGAGTACAGCGATAGGAGATTCCTCATTTAGGACGTGAGAGAAGACAGGCAAAAAAAAAGTGTGGGAATACACAAAGTGGAAAAAAATTACAAGAGAATCTAACAGCAAAGCAGGTAATAAAGCAAGTATAACACTAATCATACATAAGAAAGCGGCCCATGTGCTATCGCCAATTATTGTAACCCTGTTTAATAAATATCTTGGGACCAAAACTTTCCCTAATACTTAAACTAGTTCTTGTTTTCAGAATCACAAAGGAGAAAAAACAAAAACAGTAATTATAGATAAATCTCTAACTTGTCATTATTGTCTAAAATCTTTGAAATGAATACAATACATGCATTTATTACTAAACAGAATATTCTTAATTCCTGCCAGTTCAGCTTAAGACCAGGAAAGAGAACTAATGATGCTATCAATAAGATGTTAGACTTCGTCTGCTCAACTCTTCAAAATAATAAATATCCAGTTGGCCTCTGTATTGATCTCCTCTTCAAGGGATGCTCCTTGGCATGGTGAAGAGGCTCTTGGTCTGAGGAATTAGACCTGTCGGTCTCCTTCCTCAGACTGAACCTAATTACCCCCTCTCCCCTTCCCTATCACATCCTCCCCATTTTCCTTTCCTCCTCCTCCTCCCCACCCCTTCCTTTTTTGGCCTTTGGGATTTTTCCCACAGGCGCGCTAGTTCCTAGGTAGGGGAAAGGGTACCGGGGTCTATCCCATTCGTTGAGGTTCTTGGCGAGTTTTGTAGTTTGCTGTGGAATCTGGATCGCCTGGGGATGTCCTGATCCCTCTCCAGTATCCCGGAGGGTGGCTTTGGGTGTCTTTCGGGCGACGGGTGTATCTCTGGAAGCCACCTTTTGGATTCCATGGATGGCGGCCGAAGGAGGTATGCTTTGTGGCAGATATCCGGCCGCCCTCTCTTTTGTCCACCGAGGTAGCTCGGCAGATGTGAGGTTGCTATCCTGGATTGCTGGTTTACTGGCATAAAGGGTAGGGTATGGCACGGGTTCCATGCTGCATCTGCGCTACTTGCGGTGCTGAGGTTCTCTTGGGTGTGGAGGGAGATTTCTGGCCCTTTCATTCCTCCTAGGAACTATCCCTCCCCGGTCCCCCCTTTTTTTATTCTTTTTTTATTTTTATTTTCTTTCTTTTTTTTCCTTAAAAACAAAAAGAAGTAACCTAACCATGGAGTCCCCAATCCATGACCCCGCTACCCCCAGGCCCTTTATTGTTACCGCACCCCGTTCTGACCTCGCCTCATCTTTTGGCCACTCTTCGGACACTCATAAGGCCCCTGTACCCCTTGCTGGTGCTGTTTCGTCATCCGCTTCAGGTGCTGGGGTTTCGACTGACTCCTTTGATTTGTCTGACCTTCGCTCTCCTTTGACTATGCTTCTGGCCTCTCCCTCTACAGTGCGGCAATTTTTGAATCGCCAGCCTGTCCCACGTTAGACCAACTCTGGTCCCACTTCTAAACACCAACTACAATCTCCTGATGATGTTACTTCGTTACCTTCCCAATCTACTCGGAAAAGACTGACACGTCATGCACTCCCTCTCCACACTCAGTTTCGGACCACACAATGGACTAAATTCTTTACTTTAAGACCGACTTCTTCTACTGCCTATCTTTCCGACCATAGTATTGGCAAAGCGCTCCTACGCCATGTTGGTAGAGATATTTTCTCATGATCTTTCTCTTCTTTCACATATCGATACTATTCCTATCACTATCGAAAAACATCATTCCCTCAATTCTTGTAGTGGTACCATCATTCTGCCCCATACCATAGTCCAACAAAATTTCCAGACATGTGGCAATGATATTCTTGAACAGCTGGAACTCCAAGATCTCCCAGTTCTCAAAGTAGACACTTATGTTCTTCCTGCCTGCGGGCGGAGATGATACCCTTGCAATGTGGCTCATTTAACTTTTGACAGCCATGAACTCTCATCCTCTGTTTATGTAGCAGGACATCGGTTACAAGTTCGAAAGGTGATCCCTACGCCGCAACAGTGTAGAAATTGCTGGCGATTTGGCCACCCAGCAAAATATTGCTGGGTGGCCGAATGCCCAGTTTGTGGTGCCAATGACCATTCTAATACGTCTTGCAGTCGACCTCCCTCTTGCCTTAATTGTCATGAGGCTCACCCTTCGTACTCTCGCCGTTGCCAGGTCTACTTGAATGAGCGGGAAATTAGTTGCCTCAAAGAGGCAGATCTCCTTTATGCTATGGCGGTTTCTCATCTCTGCCTCCGAGGGAGACTACCCAGTGTTTCTTATTCTCGTGTTTCAAAACGTCCCCCCACTTCTGGGGTCCCATCTTCTGCAGCCTCCTCTGCGGTTGCCAGTCCCATAGTCACTCCTGTATCTAATTCTTTTGCTGTCCTGGGCTCAAACGTCCCTACTTCAACACCTCAGTCCTCATTTCTTTGTGTTCTCCCTCACAAAGCCCGGTATCGACAAGACCTCATATGACACCTCCTCCCAATCATCCCTCTACTTCTCAGAAGTCCAAAAAAATCTCCTTTAACCCCTCCTTCCCTTCGTCCACCTCCACACTTTACCTTCCAGGTCTCTGTACCTGGGTCTTCCCCTTTCACTGGCTCTGTTACAAGTGTGGAGGTTCATCCTCCTCCTCGTACTGTCCCTTCCTCCCCTGTCCCCTCCTAAATTTCTTCCTCTTCTGCAACCTCCCAGGTTTCTGCCTCTTCTGTCCCCTCCCAAACTTCTCCAGTTCCCTCCACCTTTTCGCCCCCTCCCTACCTTGGTACAGTCCATTACAGTTCCAATCTTTACTCAAACTCCTCCTCCTTCCATCTCCAATATTGTCTTCCATATGACATCTCTGAACTCCGAAACACTTAAAGCAATCTCTGAATATATTGCATAGACCAAACCATCAATGGACACTGATCCACCCTCTGTTCCTTCTCTTTCCTCTTCTCCATCTGCGCAACTCCTGTCTTCACAGCGCACCGTTCCTTCGCTGCTTGAACGTTTTCCGCTGCCACCACATGTGGACTTTTCTAACCCCTCTAGTCCATACGTACCCTTACCTGCAGATTTCTAGTATCTTTATCGTTGCCAATCATGGCCTATTTACAGTGGAATATATGCAGCCTCAGGGGTAATCGGGGTGAGCTTCAGACGTTGCTCTCCCAATTTTCCCCTGTTGGTGTTTGCTTACAAGAACCAAAATTACACTCTGCTGTTATCTATCTCATCTCAGGCTATAATTTATTGCATTCTTCGGATCCTTTTCCTGATGGGACCTTAAACGAAAGTGCCCTTCTTCTACACAATGATATTTCATACCATCAACTATTTGTTCATACTTCGCTGCATTACACATCACCCCGTATCCACCTGCATAGGTGGTATACACTCTGTTCTTTGTACCTCTCTCCTTCTCGAGCATTATCTGTTCCGGATATTGCCTTTCTTGTTTTGTCTTTACCGCCACCACTTCAGTTACTTGGCGATTTTAATGCCCATCATTTTCTCTGGGGGGTCTCACTGTGATTCCCGTGGCATTCAGCTAGAGGCTTTTCTTGCTTCCAACCCCTCCATGTTTTAAATGCAGGTACTCACACTCATTTTGATCCTCGTACTCATACTCTCTCTTGCATCGATCTCTCAGTCTGCTCTTCCTCTGCTGCACTAGACTTCACCTGGTCTGTTCTCCCGGATTTACATGAAAGCGATCATTTTCCAATCATTCTTACTTCCCCTTCATATTCACCACCTCTTCGTAACCCACGCTGGCAATTTGATCAGGCAAATTGGGAACTTTACTCAAAACTAACTTTTTTAGTGAGGTTCCTTCTTCATCCTCCATTGATGAGCTTTTACACCTCTTCTCGTCCTCAGTTTTAACCACAGCTTCTCATTCTATACCCCAAACCTCGGGCAGGCATTCTCAGAAATGCGTGCCTTGGTGGTCTCCTGCTTGTGCTCGTGCAGTACGTTTAAAATGCGCTGCGTGGGGTAGGTACCAGTATAATAGAACCACTGAGAGACTTCTTGATTTTCAGCAGAAGCATGCGATCACTCGCCGTGTCATCCATGACACTAAACACACTTGCTGTTGAGATTGTCTCCACCATCACCTCTGATTCCTCTATGAGTGCAGTCTGGAAAAAAGTACAGAAACTGAGTGGTAAATATTCTCCTGACCCGGTTCCTGTTCTGCGGGTTGCCGGTGTTGATGTAGCAAACCCTTCAGATGTTGCCATTGAAATTGGTAATCATCTGATCCATATTTCTCTGGGGCTCCATCTCTGCCCCTCGTTTCTTTCCTCAAAGTCTGCCAAAGAGTTAGCACCCTTGGACTTTTCTTCTCTCAGAGAAGAACAGTATAATGTGCCTTTTACACTTCAAGAACTGGAGGCAACACTCTCAGCTTGCCGATCATCGACAGCTGGCCCCGACGACATTCATATTTGTATGTTACAACATTTACATCAGTCAGCTCTTGCAGTCCTCTTACACCTTTTCAATCTTATTTGGTCACAAGGAGTTCTTCCACAGCTGTGGAAATCTGCCATTGTTCTCCCTTTCTGCAAACCGGGTACTACGGGACATGAAGCCTCTCACTATCATCCCATCGCTCTTACCAGTGCAGTTTGCAAAGTGATGGAACGTCTGGTAGACGTTCCATCACTTTGGTATTTAGAGACACACAACAGTCTCTCCACTCGTCAATATGGCTTTCGTAAGGGCCGTTCTACCATAGACCCCTTACTACGTTTGGATACATATGTTCATAATGCCTTTGCGAATAACCACTCAGTTATTGCCATAATTTTTGACCTTGAGAAGGCATATGACACAACTTGGAGGTATAACATTTTGGCCCAAGCCCACTCCTTAGGCCTCTGAGGCAGTCTACCATCTTTCCTTAAAAACTTTTTAACTGACAGACATTTCCGTGTTCGAGTCAATAATGTGCTCTCCCCGGACTTTGTCCAAGGTGAAGGTGTCCCTCAGGGATGTGTTCTGAGCACAACACTTTTTCTCCTTGCTACACATGATTTGGCCTCTGTTCTTCCATCCAATATTTGGTCATCACTCTATGTAGATGACTTCGCTATTGCTTGTGCAGGCGCTGACTGTCACCTCATCACAGTTTCTCTCCAGCATGCAGTCGACCGTGTTTCCAATTGGGCCACCATGCATGAGTTTAAATTTTCTAGTACCAAAACTCACCAAATTACTTTCACTAGATGCTCTGTCATCTCCGATCACCCTTTGTACCTCTATGGCTCCTGTATCCCTGAACGTGATACAGTCAGGCCTTCTCTTTGACCGTAGGTTATCCTGGAAACCCCACATTACCTCTCTAAAGGCAACTTGTCACAGCTGCCTGAACCTTCTTAAAACCCTTGTTCATCTTTCATGGGGAGCTGATCGTCGAACTCTCCTTCGCCTACATTCAGCCCTCATTTTATCGAAACTCGATTATGGTGACCAGATCTATTCAGCGGCCTCTCCTGCTACTCTCTCTAGCCTTAACCCCTTCCATCACCAAGGATTACGTTTATGCCTTGGTGCTTTTTGCTCTTCCCCTGTTGAGAGCCTCTATGCAGAAGCGAATGTTCAATCCTTGTCTGATCGCCGTGATGCCCATTGCCTTTGCTACTATGTGCGCTCTCACGATCTCCACAATCCTTCCATTTATAGAATGGTCACTGATATTAGTAGATATTCTTTATTTGTTCACCACCCCTGTTTGCTCCATCCCTTCTCTCTTCGCCTACATTCGCTCTTGTCTTCCCTTTAGTTACCACCTTTATATGTTCATGTAGCCTCTCACTTTTCCCTACCCCCCTGGGAAGTTCCAGCTTTTCGGGTTTGTTCTTTCTCACTCCCTTGCTCGAAAGTCCAACTGCCTACAGTGGCTTCCCACTCTCTTTTTCTTGATCACTTCCACTCTCATTCTCATGCCATCGCTGTGTACACAGATGGCTCTAAATCTTCTGATGGCGTCGGATTCGCAGCAGTGTTTCCGGACAGCGTCGTCGTGCGAGGGCATTTACTATCTTCAGCTAGCATTTTTACAGCTGAATTGTATGCCATTCTTGCAGCACTTATTCGTATCGCATCTATGCCTGTGTCATCATTTGTAGTTGTCTCAGACTCCCTTAGTGCTCTACAGGCTAAACGGAAATTTGATACACCTCACCCCCTAGTTCTCTGTATCCAACTTTGGCTATGCCATATCTCTACCAAGCATAAAGATATTGTTTTTTGTTGGGTCCCTGATCATGTTGACGTACAGGGCAATGAACAGGCAGACACTGCTGCGCAGTCAGCAGTACATGACCTACCAATTTCATATAGAGGTGTTCCATTTCCGGACTATTTTGCTGTAATAGCTACCCACCTTCGCACCCATTGGCAACAACGTTGGTCTGCTCTGCTCAATAACAAACTTTGTTCTATTAAACCGAGTATAGGTTACTGGCCATCTTCTTGTGACCAGTGTCAGGGTTGGGAGACTACTCTCTCCCACCTTCGCATTGGCCATACTCGTCTTACTCATGGATATCTCATGGAGAGGCACCCTGCTCCTCTCTATGAGAATTGTCAGGTTCCATTATCGGTCAGCCACATTCTGTTAGACTGCCCACTTTATCAACGAGCACGCAGAATTTACCTCCAACGTCGTCTTCGCTCTGCTGCTCTCTCTTTACCTTCCCTTCTCGCTGATGGACCCACCTTTCATCCGGACTCTCTCATTGACTTTTTGACAACAACTGACTTACTCCACAAACTCTAATGATACCTTCAGCCCTTTCTACCTCAATCTCTTGCTACCCTCTACCCCCGCACTATCCCCTGCCCCACTTTTTTCTGTAACCTACTATTCATCCCTTCCCCCTTCTGCTGCCCAATACCCTTGCTTCCTTCCCTACCCTGCAGTGCTGTATAGCCCTTGTGGCTTAGTGCTTCTTTTTGATTATAATAATAATAATAATCTGTATTGATCTTAGTAAATAATTTGATGCTGAAACAAGAGCATCAAGGTATCGGAGGGTATGCTAGTAGTAATAACTTTTGCTTTTTAGAAGCCAGCAGGAAGCAAAAGAAAGTAATGACGAGAATTACTAGCAGATAGGCAGGAGAAACCAATGTTTGTACACAAGTTTAGGGAGTGAAACAAATCTTAAGATAAAACAATAAGGTTGAGTGGTGACACTTACTTGCACCTGCCTTGGATGATCAGAGCCACAAGGGCCACTAAACAGGCGCAGAAGAGTGCCAGGAAAACGTAAAAAGCGTCCCATATAGCCTGCGCCACGCCAGCTAGTTTCTCTGCCTCTGTTGATGAAGACAAGTATCAGTTACCAACTCTGTACAGGCCTCAAACACACGCTCACACACACAGGAGCTATGTCTCGACCCCTGCAACCACAAATAGGTGAGTACACACACAAACACACACACACACACACACACACACACACACACACACACACACACACACACACACACACACACATCAACCAAATAACTGCCGCAGCATATGGGCGCCTGGCAAACCTCAGAACAGCATTCCGACATCTTAATAAGGAGTCGTTCAGGACCCTGTACACCGTGTACGTTAGGCCCATATTAGAGTATGCGGCACCAGTTTGGAACCCACACCTAGCCAAGCATGTAAAGAAACTAGAGAAAGTGCAAAGGTTTGCAACAAGACTAGTCCCAGGGTTAAGAGGTATGTCCTATGAGGAGAGGTTAAGGGAAATCAACCTGACGACACTGGAGGACAGGAGAGATAGGGGGGACATGATAACGACTTACAAAATACTGAGAGGAATTGACAAGGTGGACAAAGACAGGATGTTCCAGAGACTGGACACAGCAACACGGGGACACAGTTGGAAGCTGAAGACACAGATGAATCAAAGGGATGTTAGGAAGTATTTCTTCAGCCACAGAGTAGTCAGGAAGCGGAATAGTTTGGGAAGCGATGTAGTGGAGGCAGGATCCATACATAGCTTTAAGCAGAGGTACGATAAAGCTCATGGTTCAGGGAGAGTGACCTAGTAGCGACCAGTGAAGAGGCGGGGCCAGGAGCTTGGACTCGACCCCTGCAACCTCAACTAGGTGAGTACAACTAGGTGAGTACATACACACACACACACACACACACAAGTATGAGGAGTGGCACGAAAGAATCAAAGAGACATCCCCAGACATAATAGCACTCACAGAAACAAAACTCACCAGAATAATAACAGATTCAATCTTTCCATCCGGATATCAAATCCTCAGGAAAGACAGAGGGAGGAGAGGGGGAGGAGGAGTTGCACTGCTCATTAAAAACCAGTGGGGTTTTGAGAAAATGGAAGGAATGGATGGCACGGGCGAAAGGGACTACTTAGTAGGAACAATCCAGTCTGAGGGACATAAGGTGATAATTGCAGTAATGTACAACCCACCACAGAACTGCAGGAGGCCAAGAGAAGAACACGATGAGAGCAACAGAGCAATGATCGACACACTAGCCGAGGTGGCCAGGAGAGCACACATGGGGGGAGCAAAGTTACTAGTTATGGGTGATTTCAATCACAAGGAGATTTAGTGGGAAAACCTGGAGCCCCATGGGGGTCCCAAAACATGGAGAGCCAAGATGATGGATGTGGTACTGGGAAACCTCATGCATCAACATGTTAGAGACACTACCAGAGAGAGAGGAGAGGATAAACCAGCAAGGCTGGACCTTGTATTCACCATGAGTAGTTCGGACATCGAGGGTATCATGTATGAAAGGCCCCTGGGAGCTAGTGATCATGTGGTTCTGTGCTTCGACTACATAGTTGAGCTCCAAGTGGAGAGAGTAGCAGGAATAGGCTGGGAAAAACCAAACTACAAAAGGGGGAACTACTCAGGCATGAGGAACTTCCTTCAAGACATTCAGTGGGAGAGGGAACTGACAGGAAAACCAGTACAAGAAATGATGGACTATGTAGCATCAAAATGCAAGGAGGCAGAGGAGAAGTTTGTTCCCAAGGGAAACAGAAATAATGGGAAGAACAGAACGAGTCCTTGGTTCACCCAAAGGTGTAGGGAGGCAAAAACTAGGTGTACTAGAGAATGGAAAAGGTACAGAAGACAAAGAACTCAGGAAAATAAAGAAATCAGCCGAAGAGCCAGAAACGAATATGCACAGATAAGATGGGAGGCTCAGAGACAATATGAAAATGACATAGCATCAAAAGTAAAGACTGACCCGAAGCTGTTGTACAGCCACATCAGGAGGAAAACAACAGTCAAGGACCAGGTAATCAGACTGAGGAAGGGTGATGGGGAATTCACAAGAAACGACCGAGAGGTTTGTCAGGAGCTCAACTCAAGATTTAAAGAGGTATTTACAGTGGAAACCAATAGGACTCCAAGAAATCAGAACTGGGGGGCACACCAGCAAGTGCTGGATGAGGTACATATAACCAAGGAGGAGGTGAAGAAGCTGCTATGCGAACTTGACACCTCAAAGGCGGTGGGACCAGACAACATCTCTCCATGGGTCCTTAAAGAGGGAGCAGAGATATTGAGTGAGCCATTAACAAAGATCTTCAACACATCATTTGAAACTGGGCAACTCCCTGAGGTATGGAAAATGGCAAATGTAGTCCCAATTTTTAAAAAGGGAGACAGACATGAGGCACTAAACTACAGACCTGTATCACTAACGTGTATAGTATGCAAGGTCATGGAGAAGATCATCAGGAGGAGAGTGGTGGGGCACCTGGAAAGAAACAAGTGCATAATTGACAATCAGCACGGTTTCAGGGAAGGAAAATCCTGTGTCACAAACCTACTAGAGTTTTATGACAAGGTGACAGAAGTAAGACAAGAGAGAGAGGGGTGGATCGACTGCATATTTTTGGACTGCAAGAAGGCCTTCGACACAGTTCCTCACAAGAGGTTACTGCAAAAGCTAGAGGATCAGGCACACATAACAGGAAAGGCACTGCAATGGATCAGAGAATACCTGACAGGGAGGCAACAACGAGTCATGGTACGCGACGAGGTGTCAGAGTGGGCGCCTGTGACAAGCGGGGTTCCACAGGGGTCAGTCCTAGGACCTGTTCTGTTCTTGGTATATGTGAACGACATAATGGAAGGGATAGACTCAGAAGTGTCCTTGTTTGCAGATGATGCAAAGTTAATGAGAAGAATCAAATCGGACGAGGATCAGGCAAGACTATAAAGAGACCTGGACAGGCTACAAGCCTGGTCCAGCAACTGGCTCCTTGAATTTAACCCTGCCAAATGCAAAGTCATGAAGATTGGGGAAGGGCAAAGAAGACCGCAGACACAATATAGTTTAGATGGCCAAAGACTGCAAACCTCACTCAAGGAAAAAGATCTGGGGGTGAGTATAACACCGAGCATATTTCCTGAGGCACACATCAATCAGATAACTGCTGCAGCATACGGGCGCATGGCAAACCTACGGATAGCGTTCCGATACCTCAGTAAGGATTCGTTTAAGACTCAGTATACCATCTACGTCAGGCCCATACTGGAGTATGCAGCACCAGTTTGGAATCCACACCTAGTCAAGCACGTCAAGAAATTAGAGAAAGTGCAAAGGTTTGCAACAAGACTAGTCCCAGAGCTACGGGGATTGTCCTACGAAGAAAGGTTGAGGGAATTCGGCCTGACGACACTGGAGGACAGGAGGGTCAGGGGAGACATGATAACGACATATAAAATACTGCGCGGAATAGACAAGGTGGACAAAGACGGGATGTTCCAGAGATGGGACACAGACACAAGAGGTCACAATTGGAAGTTGAAGACTCAGATGAATCAAAGGGATGTTAGGAAGTATTTCTTCAGTCATAGAGTAGTCAGGCCATGGAATAGCCTAGAAAGGGATGTAGTGGAGGCAGGAACCATACATAGTTTTAAGGCGATGTATGATAGAGCTCATGGGGCAGGGAGAGAGAGGACCAAGTAGCAATCAGCGAAGAGGCGGGGCCAGGAGCTGTGACTCGACCCCTGCAACCACAAATAGGTGAGTACAAATAGGTGAGTACACATTGAGGTTGAGGGACGGTAAGGAAACTCGACCTGACAACACTGGAGGACAGGAGAGACGGGGGGACATGATTACGACATATAAAATACTGAGAGTAATCAACAAGGTGGAGAAACAAGATATTCCAGAGATGGGACACACCAACATAAGGACACAATTGGAAGTTGAAGACTCAGATGAGCCACAGGGATGTTATGAAGTATTTCCTCAGTTACAGAGTTGTCAGGAAGTGGAATAGTCTGGAAAGTGAGGTAGCAGAGGCAGGATCCATACATAGCTCTAAGAAGATTTGCGATAAAGCTCATGGAGCATGGAGAAAGTGGACCTAGTAGCGACCAGTGAAGAGGCAGGGTCAGGAGCTATGAATCGACCTTGCAACCATAATTAGGTGAGTGAGCACACACACACACACACAGTGGAATAATCTGGCAAGTGACGTAGTGGAATAAGGGACCATACATAGTTTTAAGACAAGGCTTGATAAAGCTCATGGAGCAGGGAGAGAGAGGACCGAGAACCTAGTAGCGATCAGTGAAGAGGCGAGGCCAGGAACTATGAATCGACCCCTGCAACCACGAGTAGGTTAGTACACACACACACACACACACACACACACACACACACACACACACACACACACACACACACACACACACACTATACATGTCAGTGTCAGTGACATGTATAGTATGCAAAGTCATGGAGAAGATTATCAGGAGGAGAATGGTGGAGCACCTAGAACGGAACAAGCTTATAAACGACAACCAGCATGGATTCAGGGGAGAAAAATCCTGTGTCACAAACCTACTGGAGTTTTATGACAAGGTGACAGCAGTAAGACACGAGACAGAGAGAGGGGTGGGTAGATTGCATTTTCTTGGACTGCAAGAAGCCCTTTGACACAGTTCCTCACAGGAGATTAGTGCAAAAGCTAGAGGATCACGCACGCATAACAGGAAGAGCACTGCAACGGATCAGAGAATACCTGACAGGAAGGCAACAACGACTCTTGGTATGTGACGAGGTGTCAGAGTAGGCGCCTGTGACGAGCGGGGTTTCACAGGGGTCAGTCCTAGGACCAGCGCTATTTTTGGTATATGTTAATGACATGACGGAAGGGATAGATTCAGAAGTGTCCCCGTTTGCAGATGATGTGAAGTTAATGAGGGGAATTAAATCGGATGAGGATCAGGCAGGACTACAAAGAGACCAGGATAGGCTGCAAACCTGGCCCAACAACTGGCTCCTCGAATTTAACCCCGCTAAATGCAAAGTCATGAAGATCTGGGAAGGGCAAAAAGGATCTTGGGGTTTACCTGGAGAGGGTTTTGGGGGTCAACGCCCCCGCTGCTCGGTCTGAAACCAGGCCTTATGGTAAATCAGGATCTGATCAACCAGGCTGTTACTGCTGGCCGCACGCAAACTGACGTACGAACCACAGCCCGTTGGTCAGGAACTGACTTTAGGTGCCTGTCCAGTGCCTTCTTGAAGACAGCCAGGGGTCTATGGGTAATCCCCCTTGTGTATGCTGGGAGGCAGTTGAACAGTCTGGGTCCCAGACACTTACTGTGTTGTCTCTCAGCGTACTCGTAGTGCCCCTGCTTTTCATTGGGGGAATGTTGCATCTCATGACGAGTTTTTTGCTTTCATAGGGAGTTATTTTTGTGTGCAAGTTTGGTACTAGTTCCTCGAGGATTTTCCAAGTGTATATTATCATGTATCTCTCTCGCCTGCGCTCCAGGGACTACAAATCAAGGGCCTTCAACCGTTCCCAGTAATTTAGGTGCCTTTTCGTACTTATGTGTGCCGTGAAAGTTCCTTGTAAACTCTCCAGGTCAGCAATTTCCACTGCCTTGAAGGGGGCAGTTAATGTACAGCAGTAGTCCAGCCTAGAGAGAACAAGCGATCCGAAGAGAATCATCATGGTCTTGACGTCCCTAGTTTTGAAGGTTCTCATTATTCACCCTATCATTTTCCTAGCAGATGCGGTACACTGTTGTGGTCTTTGAACACAAGATCCTCTTACATTATCACTCCTAGGTCCTTTATATTACTTTTTTGCTCTATTGTATGGTTAGAATTTGTCGTATACCCTGATATAGTTTTAATTTCCTCAAGTTTTCCGTATCTGAGTAGCTGAAATTTCTCTTCATTGAACTTCATATTGTTTTGAGTGACCCAACTGAAGATTTGGTTTATGTCCGCTTGGAGTTTTGAGGTGTCTTCGATGGAGGTCACTGTCATGGAAATCCGGGTGTCATCCGCAGATATGAGGATGAGGAATAGAATGGGAGTGAGTACTGTGCCTTGTGGAACAGAGCTTTTCACCGTAGCTGCCTCAGACTTTACTCTGTTTACTATTACTCTTTGTGTTGTATTTGTCAGGAAGTTATATACCCATCTACCAACTTTTCCTGTTATTCCTTTATCACGTATTTTGTGCGCTATTACACCATGGTCACAATTGTCTAAAGCTTTAGCAAAGTCTGTGTATAGTACATCCGCATTTTGTTTATCCTCTACAGCACCCAGAACCTTGCCATAGTGATCCAGTAGGTAGGACAGGCAGGAGCGACCTGCTCTAAACCTGTGTTGCCCTGGGTTGTGTAACTGATGGGTATCTAGGTGGTCGGCGATCTTGCTTCTTAGAATATCGAGCACATCTCCTGATATGCTGCAGCATATGGGCGCCTGGCAAACCTGAGAATAGCGTTCCGACACCTCAGTAAGGAATCGTTCAAGTCTCTGTACACCATGTAGGTCAGGCCCATACTGGAGTATGCAGCACCAGTTTGGAACCCACACCTGGTCAAGCATGTCAAGAAATTAGAGAAAGTGCAAAGGTTTGCAACAGGACTAGTTCCTGAGCTAAGGGGAATGTTCTACGACGAAAGATTAATGGAAATCGGCTTGACGATGCTGGAGGACAGGAGGGTTTGGAGAGACATGATAACGACATACAAAATACTGCGAGGAACTGACAAGGTGGACAGAGACAGGATGTTCCAGAGATGGGACACAGAAACAAGGGGTCACAGTTGGAAGTTGAAGATTCAAATGAGTCAGATGGATGTTAGGAAGTATTTCTTTAGTCATAGAGTTGTCAGGAAGTGGAATAGTCTGGCAAGTGACGTAGTGGAGGCAGGAACCATGCATAGTTTCAAGACTAGGTTTAATAAAGCTCATGGAGCAGGGAGAGAGAGGACCTAGTAGCGATCAGTGAAGAGGCGGGGCCAGGAGCTATGAGTCGACCCCTGCAACCACAAATGGGTGAGTACACACACAGACACAGCGACTAGCAAAGAGGCGGGGCCAGGAGCTATGAGTCCACCCCACCAACCACATATAGTCGAGAATACACGCACAAAAAAAATTACTTCACACATTATAACTAATCTATTAAGCTTCCAGGTCTTTGGGTGTCCAAGTAAAACACATTAAATATTCAGTTACTTCAAAGTTGATATATTAGCAGAAAACTGTGTTCTTTCATCCTAATTCTACAGAATGGCTTAGATGATGACCTTTAAGATCCTGCAGTAGGTCACACATAAAGATGATGACCTTTAAGATCCTGCAGTAGGTCACACATAAAGATGATGACCTTTAAGATCCTGCAGTAGGTCACACATAAAGATGATGACCTTTAAGATCCTGCAGTAGGTCACACATAAAGATGATGACCTTTAAGATCCTGCAGTAGGTCACACATAAAGATGATGACCTTTAAGATCCTGCAGTAGGTCACACATAAAGATGATGACCTTTAAGATCCTGCAGTAGGTCACACATAAAGATGATGACCTTTAAGATCCTGCAGTAGGTCACACATAAAGATGATGACCTTTAAGATACTGCAGTAGGTCACACATAAAGATGATGACCTTCAAGATCCTGCAGTAGGTCACACATAAAGATGATGACCTTCAAGATCCTGCAGTAGGTCACACATAAAGATGATGACCTTTAAGATCCTGCAGTAGGTCACACATAAAGATGATGACCTTTAAGATCCTGCAGTAGGTCACACATAAAGATGATGACCTTTAAGATCCTGCAGTAGGTCACACATAAAGATGATGACCTTTAAGATCCTGCAGTAGGTCACACATAAAGATGATGACCTTTAAGATCCTGCAGTAGGTCACACATAAAGATGATGACCTTTAAGATCCTGCAGTAGGTCACACATAAAGATGATGACCTTTAAGATCCTGCAGTAGGTCACACATAAAGATGATGACCTTTAAGATCCTGCAGTAGGTCACACATAAAGATGATGACCTTTAAGATCCTGCAGTAGGTCACACATAAAGATGATGACCTTTAAGATCCTGCAGTAGGTCACACATAAAGATGATGACCTTTAAGATCCTGCAGTAGGTCACACATAAAGATGATGACCTTTAAGATCCTGCAGTAGGTCACACATAAAGATGATGACCTTTAAGATCCTGCAGTAGGTCACACATAAAGATGATGACCTTTAAGATCCTGCAGTAGGTCACACATAAAGATGATGACCTTTAAGATCCTGCAGTAGGTCACACATAAAGATGATGACCTTTAAGATCCTGCAGTAGGTCACACATAAAGATGATGACCTTTAAGATCCTGCAGTAGGTCACACATAAAGATGATGACCTTTAAGATCCTGCAGTAGGTCACACATAAAGATGATGACCTTTAAAATCCTGCAGTAGGTCACACATAAAGATGATGACCTTCAAGATCCTGCAGTAGGTCACACATAAAGATGATGACCTTTAAGATCCTGCAGTAGGTCACACATAAAGATGATGACCTTTAAGATCCTGCAGTAGGTCACACATAAAGATGATGACCTTTAAGATCCTGCAGTAGGTCACACATAAAGATGATGACCTTTAAGATCCTGCAGTAGGTCACACATAAAGATGATGACCTTTAAGATCCTGCAGTAGGTCACACATAAAGAGGATGACCTTCAAGATCCTGCAGTAGGTCACACATAAAGATGATGACCTTTAAGATCCTGCAGTAGGTCACACATAAAGATGATGACCTTTAAGATCCTGCAGTAGGTCACACATAAAGATGATGACCTTTAAGATCCTGCAGTAGGTCACACATAAAGATGATGACCTTTAAGATCCTGCAGTAGGTCACACATAAAGATGATGACCTTTAAGATCCTGCAGTAGGTCACACATAAAGATGATGACCTTTAAGTTCCTGCAGTTGGTCACACATAAAGATGATGACCTTTAAGATCCTGCAGTAGGTCACACATAAAGATGATGACCTTCAAGATCCTGCAGTAGGTCACACATAAAGATGATGACCTTTAAGATCCTGCAGTAGGTCACACATAAAGATGATGACCTTTAAGATCCTGCAGTAGGTCACACATAAAGATGATGACCTTTAAGATCCTGCAGTAGGTCACACATAAAGATGATGACCTTTAAGATCCTGCAGTAGGTCACACATAAAGATGATGACCTTTAAGATCCTGCAGTAGGTCACACATAAAGATGATGACCTTTAAGATCCTGCAGTAGGTCACACATAAAGATGATGACCTTTAAGATCCTGCAGTAGGTCACACATAAAGATGATGACCTTTAAGATCCTGCAGTAGGTCACACATAAAGATGATGACCTTTAAGATCCTGCAGTAGGTCACACATAAAGATGATGACCTTTAAGATCCTGCAGTAGGTCACACATAAAGATGATGACCTTTAAGATCCTGCAGTAGGTCACACATAAAGATGATGACCTTTAAGATCCTGCAGTAGGTCACACATAAAGATGATGACCTTTAAGATCCTGCAGTAGGTCACACATAAAGATGATGACCTTTAAGATCCTGCAGTAGGTCACACATAAAGATGATGACCTTTAAGATCCTGCAGTAGGTCACACATAAAGATGATGACCTTTAAGATCCTGCAGTAGGTCACACATAAAGATGATGACCTTCAAGATCCTGCAGTAGGTCACACATAAAGATGATGACCTTTAAGATCCTGCAGTAGGTCACACATAAAGATGATGACCTTTAAGATCCTGCAGTAGGTCACACATAAAGATGATGACCTTTAAGATCCTGCAGTAGGTCACACATAAAGATGATGACCTTTAAGATCCTGCAGTAGGTCACACATAAAGATGATGACCTTTAAGATCCTGCAGTAGGTCACACATAAAGAGGATGACCTTCAAGATCCTGCAGTAGGTCACACATAAAGATGATGACCTTTAAGATCCTGCAGTAGGTCACACATAAAGATGATGACCTTTAAGATCCTGCAGTAGGTCACACATAAAGATGATGACCTTTAAGTTCCTGCAGTTGGTCACACATAAAGATGATGACCTTTAAGATCCTGCAGTAGGTCACACATAAAGATGATGACCTTCAAGATCCTGCAGTAGGTCACACATAAAGATGATGACCTTTAAGATCCTGCAGTAGGTCACACATAAAGATGATGACCTTTAAGATCCTGCAGTAGGTCACACATAAAGATGATGACCTTTAAGATCCTGCAGTAGGTCACACATAAAGATGATGACCTTTAAGATCCTGCAGTAGGTCACACATAAAGATGATGACCTTCAAGATCCTGCAGTAGGTCACACATAAAGATGATGACCTTCAAAATCCTGCAGTAGGTCACACATAAAGATGATGACCTTCAAAATCCTGCAGTAGGTCACACATAAAGATGATGACCTTCAAAATCCTGCAGTAGGTCACACATAAAGATGATGACCTTCAAAATCCTGCAGTAGGTCACACATAAAGATGATGACCTTCAAGATCCTGCAGTAGGTCACACATAAAGTCTACTGTAAAAGTTAATATTTTGATTGGTACTCTTGGATCCGTACTCCGCGATCCTTCATGGAAAAGGAGGGACTCTTATGTTGGTGAAGAGCTCTTGGTCCAAAAATTAGAGTACCTTGAGATCATACCTTCAGATCAGTCTTGATTATCTCCCACTCCCCAGGCGTTGCGTGATCTCGTGGATTTAAAGCTTCCTGATAACTATAACATAATCCGTTGGTATGCTGTATTCTAGATGAGTGCCAGAGACTTACCAGCAACCTTATCAACACTGGGTTTCACTGTGATGGTCTTGTTGGCACCGAGGCTGCCAGCAATTGTAGTGCCGTTGTCCGATTCATTGGTCACCACCGTTGTTGCGTTGAAGAGGGGATTTTCCGCTGTGGTGTTATGAAGGTCTGCTGTTGTGGTGTTCGCTGTGATCTAAAACAAATAAACAGGATGTCTGGTAAATATAGTCAACTAAGTGGAAGTCTCTCTATACACTGTAATGTTCGGTAACACAAACACGTAAAAAAAAAAACACCGCGCTGCTAAACTCACTTTAAAGTCTTGGATAAGCACGTACATGAGCAACCTAAATTAGAAGAGGAAATCACAACTCACCCACAAATTAAAGTAAATAATTTTGACGATGTCTCAGCCGTTCAAGGACCAAAAAACGTCTATGACAGACTGAGACATCTAAGACAGACAGAAATGTCGTCTAATGATTAATCTCAAATTCTGGAGTTGTAAATTGCTCAAATTATTTTATTGTGAAAAGAGGCAAAATACTTTAACTACTACCAAGGTATGTCACGTCGCTATGTGGACTCTGCACAAAGTATGTGCACTCTACACAGTCTACATGCACTCTGCACAGTCTACATGCACTCTTCAGTCTACGTGCACTCTTCAGTCTATGTGCACGCTGCATAGCCTGTGTGCACTCTACACAGTCTATGTGCACTCTGCACACTACATGCACCACGCAGTCTACGTGTAATCAGAGATGGATTAACATTTTCGTAGGCCCCTGGGCTACAGAAACTGTGAGGCCCCTGACATACAGGTAATGTTAGGGCCCTGGGCTACAGGTACTGTGAGGTCCCAGGACTACAGGTACTGTGAGGGCCCTGGGCTACAGGTAGTGTGAGGGCCCTGGGCTACAGGTACTGTGAGGCCCCTGGGCTAGAGGCAGTGTGAGGGCCCTGGGCTACAGGTAGAGTGAGAGCCCTGGGCTACAGGTACTGTGAAGGACCCAGGGATACAGGTAATGTGAGGGCCCTGGGCTACAGATACTGTGAGGCACTTGGGCTACAGGCAGTGTGAGGGCCCTGGGCTACAGGTAGTGTGAGAGCCCTGGGCTACAGGAACTGTGAAGGACCCTGGAATACAGGTAATGTAAGGGCCCTGGGCTACAGGCACTGTCAGACCCCTGGGCTACAGGCACTGTCAGACCCCTGGGCTACAAGTACTGTGAGGTCCCTGGGTTACAGGTACTGTGAGGGCCCTGGCAGGTACTGTGAGGTCCCAGGGCAATAGATACTGTGAGGACCCTGGGCAACAGATACTGTGAGGGGCCATTTGCTACAGGTACTGTGAGGCCCCTAGGCTAGAGGTACTGTGAAGGCCCTGGGCTACAGGTACTGTGAGGCTAATGGGCTACAGGTACTGTGAAGGCCCTGGGCTACAGGTACTGTGAAGCCCCTAGCCTACAGGTACTGTGAGGGCCCTGGGCTACAGGGATTGTAAGGTCCCTGGGCTACAGATACTGTGAGGGTCCTTGGCTACAGGTACTGTGAGGGCCCTGGGCTACAGGTACTGTGAGGCTCCTAAGCTACAGGTACTGAGGGCCCTGGGCTACAGGTACTGTGAGGGTCCTGGGCTACAGGTACTGTGAGGGCCCTGGGCTACAGGTATTGTAAGGTCCATGAGCTACAGGTACTGTGAGGGCAATGGGCTACAGATACTGTGAGGGCCCTAGGTTACAAGTATTATGAGGGCCCTGAGCTACAGGTACTGAGGGCCCTGGGCTACAGGTACTGTCAGGGCCCTGGGGTGCAGGTACTGTGAGGGCCCTGGGCTACAGACATTGTGAGGGCCCTTGGCTACAGGTACTGTGAGGGCCCTGGGCTACAGCTACTGTGAGGGCCCTGGGCTACAGGTACTGTGAGGACCCTGGGCTACAGGTACTGTGAAGACCCTGGGCTACAGGTACTGTGAGGGCCCTGGGCTACAGGTACTGTGAGGGCCCTTGGCTACAGTTCCTGTGAGGGCCCTGGGATACAGGTACTGAGAGGACCCTGGGCTACAGGTACTGTGAGGGCCTTGGGCTACAGGTACTGTGAGGGCCCTGGGCTACAGGTACTGTGAGGGCCCTGGGCTACAGGTACTGTGAGGGCCCTGGGCTACAGGTACTGTGAGGATCCTGGGCTACAGGTACTGTGAGGGCCCTGGGCTACAGGTACTGTGAGGGCCCTGGTTTACAGGTACCGTGAGGGCCCTGGGCTACAGGTACTGTGAGGACCCTGGACTACAGGTACTGTGAGGGCTTTGGGCTACAGGTATTGTGAGAGCCCTGGACTACAGGTACTTTGAGGGCCCTGGGCTACAGGTAGTGTGAGGGCCCTGGGCTACAGGTACTGTGAGGCCACTGGGCTACAGGCAGTGTGAGGACCCTGGGCTACAGGTACTGTGAGGGCCCTGGGCTATAGGTACTGAGGGCCCTGGGCTACAGGTACTGTGAGGGCCCTGGGGTGCAGGTACTGTGAGTGCCCTGGGCTACAGCTACTGTGAGGGCCCTGGGCTACAGGTACTGTGAGGGCCCAGGGCTAGAGCTAATGTGAGGGCCCTGGGCTACAGGTACTGTGACGACCCTGGGCTACAGGTACTGTGAAGACCCTGGGCTACAGGTACTGTGAGGGCCCGGGCTACAGGTACTGTGAGGGCCCTTGGCTACAGTTCCTGTGAGGGCCCTGGGATACAGGTACTGTGAGGACCCTGGGCAACATGTACTGTGAAGGCCTTGGGCTACAGGTACTGTGAGGGCCCTGGGCTACAGGTACTGTGAGGGCCCTGGGCTACAGGTACTGTGAGGGCCCTGGGCTACAGTTACTGTGAGAACCCAGGGCTACAGGTACTGTGAGGGCCCTGGGCTACAGGTAGTGTGAGGGCCATGGGATACAGGTACCGTGTGGGCCCTGGGCTACAGGTACTGTGAGAACCCTGGACTACAGGTACTGTGAGGGCCCTGGGCTACAGGTACTCTGAGGGCCCTGGACTACAGGTACTGGGAGGGCCCTGGGCTACAGGTAGTGTGAGGGCCCTGGGCTACAGGTACTGTGAGGCCACTGGGCTACAGGCAGTGTGAGGACCCTGGGCTACAGGTACTGAGGGCCCTGGGCTACAGGTACTGTGAGGGCCCTAGGGTGCACGTACTGTGAGTGCCCTGGGCTACAGGTACTGTGAGGACCTTGGGCTACAGGTACTGTGAGGGCCCTGGGCTACAGGTACTGTGAAGGCCCTGGGCTACAGGTACTGTGAGGACCCTGGGCTACATGTACTGTGAGTGCCATGGGCTACAGTTACTGTGAGGACCTTGGGCTACAGGTACTGTGAGGCCCTGGGCTACAGGTACTGTGAGGGCCCTGGGCTACAGGTACTGTGAGGGCCCTGGGCTACAGCTGCTGTGAGGGCCCTGAGCTGCAGATAATGTGAGGGCCCTGGGCTACAGCTACTGTAAGGGCCATGGGCTACAGGTACTGTGAGGACTTTGGGCTACAGGTACTGTGAAGACCCTGGGCAACAGGTACTGTGAGGGCCCTGGGCCACAGGCGCTGTGTGGGCCCTGGGCTACAGTTCCTGTGAGGCCCCTGGGCTACAGGTACTGTGACGGCCCTGGGCTACAGTTCCTGAGAGGGCTCTGGGCTACAGGTACTGTGTGGGCCCTGGGCTACAGGTACTGTGAGAACCCTGTGCTACAGGTACTGAGAGGGCCCTTGGCTACAGCTACTGTGAGGACCCTGGGCTACAAGTACTGTGAGGGCCCTGGGCTTCAGGTACTGTGAGGGCCCTGGGCTACAGGTACTGTGAGGGCCCTGGGCAACAGGTACTGTGAGGACCCTGGACTACAGGTATTGTGAAGGCCCTGGGCTACAGGTACTGTGAGGACCCTGGGCTACAAGTACTGTGAGGGCACTGGGCTTCAGGTACTGTGAGGGCCCTGGGCTACAGGTACTGTGAGGGCCCTGGGCAACAGGTACTGTGAGGACCCTGGACTACAGGTACTGTGAGGGCCCTGGGCTACAGGTACTGTGAGGGCGCTGGGCTACAGCTACTGTGAGGGCCCTGGGCTACAGCTGCTGTGAGGGCCCTGGGCTACAGGTACTGTGAGGGCTTTGGGCGACAGGTACTGTGAGGGCCCTGGGCTACAGGTACTGTGAGGACCCTGGGCAACAGGGACTGTGAGAACCCTGGGCTACAGGTACTTTGAGGGCCCTGGGTTACAGGTACTGTGAGGGCCCTGGGCTACAGGTACTGTGAGGACCTTGGACTACAGGTACTGTGAGGGCCCTGGGCGACAGGTACTCTGAGGACCCTGAGCTATAGGTACTGTGAGGGCCCTGGGCTGCAGGTACTGTGAGGACCCTGGGCTACATGTACTGTGAGGGCCCTGGGCTACAGGTAATATGAGGGCTCTGTGCTACAGGTAATGTGAGGCCCCTGGACTACAGGTACTGTGAGGGCTCTGGGCTACAGGTACTGTGAGGGCCCTGGGCTACAGGTACTGTGAGGGCCCTGGGCTACAATACTGCGAGGGCCCTGGGCTGCAGACACTGTGAGGACCCTGGGCTACAGGTACTGTGAGGGCCCTGGGCTACAGTTAGTGTGAGGGCCCTGGGCTACAGGTACTGTGAGGCCACTTGGCTACAGGCAGTGTGAGGAACCTGGTCTACAGGTGCTGTGAGGGCCCTGGGCTACAGGTACTGAGGGTCCTGGGCTACAGGTACTGTGAGGGCCCTGGTGTACAGGTACTGTGAGTGCCCTGGGCTACAGGTACTGTGAGGACCCAGGGCTAAAGGTACTGTGAGGGCCCTGGGCTACAGGTACTGTGAGGGCCCTGGGCTACAGGTACTGTGAGGACCCTGGGCTACAGGTACTGTGAGTGCCCTGGGCTACAGGTACTGTGAGGATCCTGGGCTACAGGTACTGTGAGGGCTCTGAGCTACAGGTTCTGTGAGGGCCGTGTGCTACAGGTACTGTGAGGGCCCTGGGCTACAAGTACTGTGAAGGCCCTGGGCAACAGATACTGTGAGGACCCTGGACTACATGTAGTGTGAGGGCTCTGGGCTACAGGTATGTGAGGCCACTGGTCTACAGGCAGTGTGACGACCCAGGGCTACAGGCACAGAGGGCCCTGGGCTACAGGTTATGAGGGTCCTGGGCAACAGGTACTGTGAGGGCCCTGGGGTACAGGTACTGTGAGTGCCCTGGGCTACAGGTACTGTGAGGACCCTGGGCTACAGGTACTGTGAGGGCCCTGGGCAACAGGTACTGTGAGGGCCCTGGGCTAGAGGTAGTGTGAGGACCCTGTACTACAGGTACTATGATGGCCCTGGGCTACAGGTGCTGTGAGGGCCCTGGGCTATAAGTACTGTGAGGGTCCTAGGCTGCAGGTACTGTGAGGACCCTGGGCTACATGTACTGTGAGGGCCCTGGGCTACAGGTAATATGAGGGCTCTGTGCTACAGGTAATGTGAGGCCCCTGGGCTACAGGTACTGTGAAGGCACTGGGCTACAGGTACTGTGAGGGCCTTGGGCTACAGGTACTGTGAGGGCCCTGGGCTACAATACTGTGAGGGCCCTAGGATGCAGATACTGTGAGGACCCTGGGCTCCAGGTACTGTGAGGACCCTGGGCTACAGGTACTTTGAGGGCCCTGGGCTACAGGTAGTGTGAGGGCTTTGGGCTACAGGTACTGTGAGGGCCCTGGGCTACAATACTGTGAGGGCCCTGGGATGCAGATACTGTGAGGACCCTGGGCTACAGGCAGTGTGAGGACCCTGGTCTACAGGTGCTGTGAGTGCCCTGGGCTACAGGTACTGAGGGCCCAAAGCTACAGGTACTGTGAGGGCCCTGGTGTACAGGTACTGTGAGTACCCTGGGCTACAGGTACTGTGAGGACCCTGGGCTACAGGTACTGTGAGAGCCCTGGTCTACAGGTACTGTGAGGGCCCTGGGCTACAGGTACTGTGAGGACCCTGGGCTACAGGTACTGTGAGTGCCCTGGGCTACAGTTACTGTGAGGACACTGGGCTACAGGTACTGTGAGGCCCTGGGCGACAGGTACTGTGAGGGCCCTGGGCTACAGGTCCTGTGAGGGCCCTGGGCTTCAGCTGCTGTGAGGGCCCTGAGCTGCAGATACTGTGAGGGCCCTGGGCTACAGCTACTGTAAGGGCCTTGGGCTACAGGTACTGTGAGGACCCTGGGCTACAGGTACTGTGAAGACCCTGGGCTACAGGTACTGTTAGGGCCCTGGGCTACAGGTGCTGTGTGTGCTCTGGGCTACAGTTCCTGTGAGGGCCCTGGGCTACAGGTACTGTGAGGGCCCTGGGCTACAGCTACTGTGAGGGCCCTGGGCTACAGGTATTGTGAGGGCCCTGGGCTACAGCTAATATGAGGGCCCTGGGCTACAGCTACGGTGAGGGCTCTGGGCTACAGGTACTGTGAGGGCCCTGGGCTACAGATACTGTGAGGGCCCTGAGCTACAGGTACTGTGAGGGCCCTGAGCTTCATGTACTGTGAGGACCCTGGGCTACAGCTACTGTGAGGGCCCTGGGCTACAGCTACTCTAAGGGCCCTGGGCTACAGGTACTGTGAGGGCCATGGGCAACAGGTACTGTGAGGGCCCTGGGCTACAGGTACTGTGAGGACCCTGGGCTACAGGTACTGTGAGGATCCTGGGCTACAGGTACTGTGAGGGCCCAGGACTACAGGTAGTGTGAGGGCTCTGGGCTACAGGTATGTGAGGCCACTGGGCTACAG
This sequence comes from Cherax quadricarinatus, assembly GCF_038502225.1. NCBI lineage: Eukaryota > Metazoa > Arthropoda > Malacostraca > Decapoda > Parastacidae > Cherax > Cherax quadricarinatus. The sequence continues at coordinate 30,051,734 of NC_091317.1, read as the reverse complement.
GCAGTGTGAGGGCCCTGGGCTACAGGTACTGAGGGCCCTGGGCTAAAGGTTATGAGGGCCCTGGGCTACAGGTACTGCGAGGGACCTGGGGTACAGGTACTGTGAGTGCCCTGGGCTACAGGTACTGTGAGGAACCTGGGCTACAGGTACTGTGAAAGCCCTGGGCTACAGGTACTGTGAGGGCTCTGGGCTACAGGTACTGTGAGGGCCCTGGGCTACAGGTACTGTGAGGGCCCTGGGCTACAGGTACTGTGAGGTCCCAGGGCTACAGTTACTGTGAGGGCCCAGGGCTACAGGTACTGTGAGGGCCCTGGGCTACAGGTACAGTGAGGACCCTAGGCTACAGGTACTGTGAGGGCCCTGGGCTATAGGTACTGAGGGCCCTGGGCTACAGGTACTGTGAGGGCCCTGGGCTACAGGTACTGTGAGGACCCTGGGCTACAGGTACTGTGAGGGATCTAGACTACAGGTACTGTGAGGGCCCTGAGCTACAGCTACTGTGAGAGCCCTGGGCTACAGGTATTGAAAGGGCCCTGGGGTACAGGTACTGTGATGGCTCTGGGCTACAGCTACTGTGAGGGCCCTGGTCTATAGGTACTCTGAGGGCCCTGGGCTACAGCTACTGTGAGGGCCCTGGGCTACAGGTACTGAGAGGGCCCTGGGCTACAGGTACTTTGAGGGCCCTGGGCTACAGCTACTGTGAGGGCCCTGGGCTACAGGTACTGTGAGGACCCTGGGCTACAGCTACTGTGAGGGCCCTGGGCTACAGCTACTCTGAGGGCCCTGGGGTACAGGTAATGTGAGGGCCCTGGGTAACAGCTACTGTGAGGGCCCTGGGCTACAGTTACTGTGAGGGCCCTGAGCTTCAGGTACTGTGAGGACCCTGGGCTACAGCAACTGTGAGGGCTCTGGGCTACAGCAACTGTAAGGGCCCTAGGCTACAGGTACTGTGAGGGCCCTGGGCTACAGGTACTGTGAGGGCCTGGGCTACAGGTACTGTGAGGACCCTGGGCTACAGATACTGTGAGGGCCCTGGGCTACAGGTGCTGTGTGTGCTCTGGGCTACAGTTCCTGTGGGGGCCCTGGGCTACAGGTACTGTGAGGGCCCTGGGCTACAGCTACTGTGAGGGCCCTGGGCTACAGGTATTGTGAGGGCCCTGGGCTACAGCTAATATGAGGGCCCTGGGCTACAGCTACGGTGAGGGCTCTGGGCTACAGGTACTGTGAGGGCCCTGGGCTACAGATACTGTGAGGGCCCTGAGCTACAGGTACTGTGAGGGCCCTGAGCTTCATGTACTGTGAGGACCCTGGGCTACAGCTACTGTGAGGGCCCTGGGCTACAGCTACTCTAAGGGCCCTGGGCTACAGGTACTGTGAGGGCCATGGGCAACAGGTACTGTGAGGGCCCTGGGCTACAGGTACTGTGAGGACCCTGGGCTACAGGTACTGTGAGGATCCAGGGCTACAGGTACTGTGAGGGCCCAGGACTACAGGTAGTGTGAGGGCTCTGGGCTACAGGTATGTGAGGCCACTGGGCTACAGGCAGTGTGAGGGCCCTGGGCTACAGGTACTGAGGGCCCTGGGCTAAAGGTTATGAGGGCCCTGGGCTACAGGTACTGCGAGGGACCTGGGGTACAGGTACTGTGAGTGCCCTGGGCTACAGGTACTGTGAGGAACCTGGGCTACAGGTACTGTGAAAGCCCTGGGCTACAGGTACTGTGAGGGCTCTGGGCTACAGGTACTGTGAGGGCCCTGGGCTACAGGTACTGTGAGGGCCCTGGGCTACAGGTACTGTGAGGTCCCAGGGCTACAGTTACTGTGAGGGCCCAGGGCTACAGGTACTGTGAGGGCCCTGGGCTACAGGTACAGTGAGGACCCTAGGCTACAGGTACTGTGAGGGCCCTGGGCTATAGGTACTGAGGGCCCTGGGCTACAGGTACTGTGAGGGCCCTGGGCTACAGGTACTGTGAGGACCCTGGGCTACAGGTACTGTGAGGGATCTAGACTACAGGTACTGTGAGGGCCCTGAGCTACAGCTACTGTGAGAGCCCTGGGCTACAGGTATTGAAAGGGCCCTGGGGTACAGGTACTGTGATGGCTCTGGGCTACAGCTACTGTGAGGGCCCTGGTCTATAGGTACTCTGAGGGCCCTGGGCTACAGCTACTGTGAGGGCCCTGGGCTACAGGTACTGAGAGGGCCCTGGGCTACAGGTACTTTGAGGGCCCTGGGCTACAGCTACTGTGAGGGCCCTGGGCTACAGGTACTGTGAGGACCCTGGGCTACAGCTACTGTGAGGGCCCTGGGCTACAGCTACTCTGAGGGCCCTGGGGTACAGGTAATGTGAGGGCCCTGGGTAACAGCTACTGTGAGGGCCCTGGGCTACAGTTACTGTGAGGGCCCTGAGCTTCAGGTACTGTGAGGACCCTGGGCTACAGCAACTGTGAGGGCTCTGGGCTACAGCAACTGTAAGGGCCCTAGGCTACAGGTACTGTGAGGGCCCTGGGCTACAGGTACTGTGAGGGCCTGGGCTACAGGTACTGTGAGGACCCTGGGCTACAGATACTGTGAGGGCCCTGGGCTACAGGTACTGTGAGGGCCCTGGGCTACAGCTACTGTGAGGGCCCTGGGCAACAGCTACTGTGAGGGCCCTGGGCTACAGGTACTGTGAGGACCCTAGCTACAGGTACTGTGAGGGCCCTGAGCTACAGCTACTGTGAGAGCCCTGGGCTACAAGTCCTGAGGGCACTGGGCTACAGATACTGTGAGGGCCCTGAGCTACAGGTACTGTGAGGTCCCTGTCATACAGGTACTGTGAGGGCCCTGGGCTACAAGTATTGTGAGAGCCCTGGGCTACAAGTACTGAGGGCACTGGGCTACAGATACTGTGAGGACCCTGGGCTACAGGTACTGTGAGGACCCTGGGCTACAGGTACCGTGAGGACCCTGGGCTACAGGTACTGTGAGGGCCCTGGACTACAGGTAGTGAGGGCTTTGGGCTACAGGTACTGTGAGGCCACTGGGCTACATGCAGTGTGAGGACCCTGGGCGACAGGTACTGAGGGCCCTGGGCAAAAGGTTATGAGGGCCCTGGGCTACAGGTACTGTGAGGGCCCTGGGCTACAGGTACTTTGAGTGCCCTGGGCTACAGGTACTGTGAGGACACGGGCTACAGGTACTGTGAGAGCCCTGGGCTACAGGTACTGTGAGGGCCCTGGGCTACAGGTAGTGTGAGGGCCCTGGGCTTCAGGTACTGTGAGGGCCCTGGGCTACAGGTACTGTGAGGGCCCTGGGCTACAGGTACTGTGAGGCCCCTGGGCTACAGGTACTGTGAGGGCCCTAGGCTACAGGTACTGTGAGGGCCCTGGGCTACAGGTACTGTGAGGGCCCTGGGCTACAGGTACTGTGAGGACCCTGGGCAACAGGTACTGTGAGGCCCCTGTGCTACAGGTACTGTGAGGGCGCTGGGCTACAGGTACTGTGAGGGCCCTGGGCTACAGATACTGTGAGGACCCTGGGCTACAGGTACTGTGATGGCCCTGGGCTATAGGTACTGAGGGCCCTGGGCTATAGGTACTGTGAGGGCCCTGGGCTACATGTACTGTGAGGGCCCTGGGCTACAGGTACTGTGAGGGATCTGGGCTACAGGTACTGTTAGGGCCCTGGGCTACAGCTACTGTGAGGGCCCTGGGCTACAGGTACTGTGAGGGCCCTGGGCTACAGGTACTGTGAGGGCCCTGGGCTACAGCTACTGTGAGAGCCCGGGGCTACAGGTACTGTGAGGGCCCTGGGCTACAGCTACTGTGAGAGCCCTGATCTACAGGTACCGAGTGGGCCCTGGGCTACAGGTACTGTGAGGGCCCATAGCTACAGGTACTGTGAGGGCCCTGGGCTAAAGGTACTGGGAGGGCCCTGGGCTACAGGTACTGTGAGGGCCCTGGGCTACAGGTACTGTGAGGGCCCTGGGCTACAGGTACTGAGGGCCCTGTGCTACAGGTACTGTGAGGGCCCTGGGCTACAAGTATTGTGAAGGCCCTGGGCTACAGATACTGTGAGGACCCTGGACTACAGGTAGTGTGAGGGCTCTGGGCTACAGGTATGTGAGGCCACTGGGCTAGAGGCAGTGTGACGACCCTGGGCTACAGGTACTGAGGGCCCTGAGCTGCAGGTTATGAGGCTCCTGGGCAACAGGTACTGTGAGGGCCCTGGGGTACAGGTACTGTGAGTGCCCTGGGCTACAGGTACTGTGAGGACCCTGGGCTACAGGTACTGTGAGGGCCCTGGGCTACAGGTACTGTGAGGGCCCTGGGCTAGAGGTAGTGTGAGGGCCCTGGACTACAGGTACTGTGAGGCCCCTGGGCTACAGGTACTGAGAGGGCCCTGGGCTTCAGGTACTGTGAGTGCCCTGGGCTACAGGTACTGTGAGGACCCTGGGCTACAGGTACTGTGGGGGCCCTGGGCTACAGGTACTGTGAGGGCCCTGGGCTACAGGTACTGTGAGGCCCCAGGGCTACAGGTACTGTGAGGGCCCAGGGCTACAGGTACTGTGAGGGCCCTGGGCTACAGGTGCTGTGAGGACCCTGGGCTACAGGTACTGTGAGGGCCCTGGGCTATAGGTACTGAGGGCCCTAAGCTACAGGTACTGTGAGGGCCCTGGGCTACACCTACTGTGAGGGACCTGGGCTACAGGTACTGAGAGGGCCCTGGGGTACAGGTACTGAGAGGGATCTGGGCTACAGGTACTGTGAGGGTGCTGGGCTACAGCTACTGTGAGGGACCTGGGCTACAGGTACTGAGAGGGCCCTGGGGTACAGGTACTGTGAGGGGCCCTGGGCTACAGCTAAAGTGAGGGCCCTGGGCTACAGCTACTGTGAGGGCCCTGGGCTACAGCTACTGTGAGGGCCTTGGGCTACAGGTACTGAGAGGGCCCTGGGCTACAGGTACTGTGAGGGCCCTGAGCTACAGCTACAGCGAGGGCCCTGGGCAACAGGTACTGTGAGGGCCCTCGGCTACAGCTACTGTGAGGGCCCTGGGCAACAGCTGCTGTGAGGGCAATTGGCTACAGGTACTGTGAGGGCCCTGGGCTACAGGTACTGTGAGGGCCTTGGGCTACAGGTACTGTGAGGGCCCTGGGCTACAGGTACTGTGAGGACCCTGGGCTACAGGTACTGTGAGGGCCCTGGGTTACAGGTACTGTGAGGGCCCTGGGCTACAGGTACTGTGAGGACCTTGGACTACAGGTACTGTGAGTGCCCTGGGCGACAGGTACTGTGAGGACCCTGAGCTATAGGTACTGTGAGGGCCCTGGGCTGCAGGTACTGTGAGGACCCTGGGCTACATGTACTGTGAGGGCCCTGGGCTACAGGTAATATGAGGGCTCTGTGCTACAGGTAATGTGAGGCCCCTGGACTAAAGGTACTGTGAGAGCCCTGGGCTACAGGTACTGTGAGGGCCCTGGGCTACAGGTACTGTGAGGGCCCTGGGCTACAATACTGTGAGGGCCCTGGGCTGCAGACACTGTGAGGACCCTGGGCTACAGGTACTGTGAGGACCCTGGGCTACAGGTACTGTGAGGGCCCTGGGCTACAAGTACTGTGAAGGCCCTGAGCTACAGATACTGTGAGGACCCTGGACTACAGGTAGTGTGAAGGCTCTGGGCTACAGGTATATGAGGCCACTGGGCAACAGGCAGTGTGACGACCCGGGGCTACAGGTACTGAGGGCCCTGGGCTACAGGTTGTGAGGGTCCTGGGCAACAGGTACTGTGAGGGCCCTGGGGTACAGGTATTGTGAGTGCCCTGGGCTACAGGTACTGTGAGGACCCTATGCTACAGGTACTGTGAGGGCCCTGGGCAACAGGTACTCTGAGGGCCCTGGGCGAGAGGTAGTGTGAGGGCCCTGGACTACAGTTACTGTCAGGGCCCTGGGCTACAGGTGCTGTGAGGACCCTGGGCTACAGGTACTGTGAGTTCCCTGGGCTACAGGTACTGTGATGACCCTGAGCTATAAGTACTGTGAGGGCCCTAGGCTGCAGGTACTGTGAGGACCCTGGGCTACATGTACTGTGAGGGCCCTGGGCTACAGGTAATATGAGGGCTCTGTGCTACAGGTAATGTGAGGCCCCTGGGCTACAGGTACTGTGAAGGCCCTGGGCTACAGGTACTGTGAGGGCCTTGGGCTACAGGTACTGTGAGGGCCCTGGGCTACAATACTGTGAAAGCCCTGGGCAGCAGATACTGTGAGGACCCTGGGCTACAGGTACTGTGAGGACCCTGGGCTACAGGTACTGTGAGGGCCCTGGGCTACAGGTAGTGTGAGGGCTTTGGGCTACAGGTACTGTGAGGCCACTTGGCTACAGGCAGTGTGAGGACCCTGGTCTACAGGTGCTGTGAGAGCCCTGGGCTACAGGCACTGAGGGCCCTGTGCTACAGGTACTGTGAAGGCCCTGGTGTACAGGTACTGTGAGTGCCCTGGGCTACACGTACTTTGAGAACCCTGGGCTACAGGTACTGTGAGGGCCCTGGTCTACAGGTACTGTTAGGGCCCTGGGCAACAGGTACTGTGAGGACCCTGGGCTACAGGTACTGTGAGTGCCATGGGCTACAGGTACTGTGAGGACCCTGGGCTACAGGTACTGTGAGGGCCCTGGGCTACAGGTACTGTGAGGGCCCTGGGCTACAGGTACTGTGAGGGCCCTGGGCTACAGCTACTGTGAGGGCCCTGGGCTACAGCTACTGTGAGGGCCCTGGGCTACAGGTACTAGGAGGACCCTGGGCTACAGATACTGTTAAGACCCTGGGCTACAGGTACTGTGAGGGCCCTGGCCAACAGGTACTGTGAGGGCACTTGGCTACAGTTCCTGTGAGGGCCCTGGGATACAGGTACTGTAAGGACCCTGGGCTACAGGTACTGTGAGGGCCTTGGGGTACAGGTACTGTGAGGGCCCTGGGCTACATGTACTGTGAGGACCCTGGGCTACAGGTACTGTGAGGGCCTTGGGTTACAGGTACTGTGAGGGCCCTGGGCTACAGGTACTGTGAGGACCTTGGACTACAGGTACTGTGAGGGCCCTGAGCTATAGGTACTGTGAGGGCCCTGGGCTGCAGGTACTGTGAGGACCCTGGGCTACATGTACTGTGAGGGCTCTGGGCTACAGGTAATATGAGGGCTCTGTGCTACAGGTAATGTGAGCCCTTTGGACTACAGGTACTGTGAGGGCCCTGGGCTACAGGTACTGTGAGAGCCCTGGGCTACAGGTACTGTGAGGGCCCTGGGCTACAATACTGTGAGAGCCCTGGGCTGCAGACACTGTGAGGACCCTGGGCTACAGGTACTGTGAGGACCCTTGGCTACAGGTACTGTGAGGGCCCTGGGCTACAGGTAGTGTGAGGGCCCTGGGCTACAGGTACTGTGAGGCCACTTGGCTACAGGCAGTGTGAGGACCCTGGTCTACAGGTGCTGTGAGTGCCATGGGCTACAGGTACTGTGAGGACCCTGGGCTACAGGAACTGTGAGTGCCCTGGGCTACAGGTACTGTGAGGGCCCTGGGCTACAGGTACTGTGAGGGCCCTGGGCTACAGCTACTGTGAGGGCCCTGGGCTACAGCTACTGTGAGGGCCCTGGGCTACAGGTACTAGGAGGACCCTGGGCTACAGATACTGTGAAGACCCTGGGCTACAGGTACTGTGAGGGCCCTGGGCAACAGGTACTGTGAGGGCCCTTGCCTACAGTTCCTGTGAAGGCCCTGGGATACAGGTACTCTAAGGACCATGGGCTACAGGTACTGTGAGGGCCTTGGGCTACAGGTACTGTGAGGGCCCTGGGCTACAGGTACTGTGAGGACCCTGGGCTACAGGTACTGTGAGGGCCCTTGGCTACAGGTACTGTGAGGACCTTGGACTACAGGTACTGTGAGGGCCCTGGGCGACAGGTACTGTGAGGACCCTGAGCTATAGGTACTGTGAGGGCCCTGGGCTGCAGGTACTGTGAGGACCCTGGGCTACATGTACTGTGAGGGCTCTGGGCTACAGGTAATATGAGGGCTCTGTGCTACAGGTAATGTGAGGCCCCTGGACTACAGGTACTGTGAGGGCCCTGGGCTACAGGTACTGTGAGGGCCCTGGGCTACAGGTACTGTGAGAGCCCTGGGCTACAATACTGTGAGAGCCCTGGGCTGCAGACACTGTGAGGACCCTGGGCTACAGGTACTGTGAGGGCCCTGGGCTACAATACTGTGAGAGCCCTGGGCTCCAGACACTGTGAGGACCCTGGGCTACAGGTACTGTGAGGACCCTGGGCTACAGGTACTGTGAGGGCCCTGGGCTACAGGTAGTGTGAGGGCCCTGGGCTACAGGTACTGTGAGGCCACTTGGCTACAGGCAGTGTGAGGACCCTGGTCTACAGGTGCTGTGAGGGCCCTGGGCTACAGGTACTGAGGGCTCTGGGCTACAGGTACTGTGAGGACCCTGGGCTACAGGTACTGTGAGGGATCTAGGCTACAGGTACTGTGTGGCCCTGAGCTACAGCTACTGTGAGAGCCCTGGGCTACAGGTAATGTGAGGGCCCTGGTCTACAGGTACTGTGAGGGCCCTGGGCTTCAGCTACTGTGAGGGCCCTGGGCTACAGGTACTGAGAGGGCCCTGGGCTACAGGTACTATGAGGGCCCTGGGCTACAGCTACTGTGAGGGCCCTGGGCTACAGGTACTGTGAGGGCCCTGGGCTACAGCTACTGTGAGGGCCCTGAGCTACAGCTACTGTGAGGGCCCTGGGGTACAGGTAATGTGAGGGCCCTGGGCTACAGCTACTGTGAGGGCCCTGGGCTACAGGTACTGTGAGGGCCCTGAGCTTCAGGTACTGTGAGGACCCTGGGCTACAGCAGCTGTGAGGGCTCTGGGCTACAGCAACTGTAAGGGCCCTAGGCTACAGGTACTGTGAGGGCCCTGGGCTACAGGTACTGTGAGGGCCCTGGGCTACAGGTACTGTGAGGACCCTGGGCTACAGATACTGTTAGGGCCATGGGCTACAGGTACTGTGAGGGCCCTGGGCTACAGCTACTGTGAGGGCCCTGGGCAACAGCTACTGTGAGGGCCCTGGGCTACAGGTACTGTGAGGACCCTAGCTACAGGTACTGTGAGGGCCCTGGGCTACAGCTACTGTGAGAGCTTTGGGCTACAAGTACTGAGGGCACTGGGCTACAGATACTGTGAGGGCCCTGAGCTACAGGTACTGTGAGGGCCCTGTCATACAGGTACTGTGAGGGCCCTGGGCTACAAGTATTGTTAAGGCCCTGGGGTACAGATACTGTGAGGACCCTGGGCTACAGGTACTGTGAGGACCCTGGGCTACAGGTACCGTGTGGACCCTGGGCTACAGGTACTGTGAGGGCCCTGGACTACAGGTAGTGAGGGCCCTGGGCTACAGGTACTGTGAGGCCACGGGGCTACATGCAGTGTGAGGACCCTGGGCGACAGGTACTGAGGGTCCTGGGCTAAAGGTTATGAGGGCCCTGGGCTACAGGTATTGTGAGGGCCCTGGGGTACAGGTACTTTGAGTGCCCTGGGCTACAGGTACTGTGAGGACACGGGCTACAGGTACTGTGAGAGCCCTGGGCTACAGGTACTGTGAGAGCCCTGGGCTACAGGTAGTGTGAGGGCCCTGGGCTTCAGGTACTGTGAGGGCCCTGGGCTACAGGTACTATGAGGGCCCTGGGCTACAGGTACTGTGAGGCCCCTGGGCTACAGGTACTGTGAGGGCCCTTGGCTTCAGGTACTGTGAGGGCCCTGGGCTACAGGTACTGTGAGGGCCCTGGGCTACAGGTACTGTGAGGACCCTGGGCAACAGGTACTGTGAGGCCCCTGTGCTACAGGTACTGTGAGGGCGCTGGGCTACAGGTACTGTTAGGGCCCTGGGCTACAGGTACTGTGAGGACCCTGGGCTACAGGTACTGTGATGGCCCTGGGCTATAGGTACTGAGGGCCCAGGGCTATAGGTACTGTGAGGGCCCTGGGCTACAGGTGCTGTGAGGGCCCTGGGCTACAGGTACTGTGAGGGATCTGGGCTACAGGTACTGTGAGGGCCCTGGGCTACAGCGACTGTGAGGGCCCTGGGCTACAGGTACTCACAGGGCCCTGGGCTACAGGTACTGTGAGGGCCCTGGGCTACAGCTACTGTGAGAGCCCTGGGCTACAGGTACTGTGAGGGCCCTGGGCTACAGCTACTGTGAGGGCCCTGATCTACAGGTACTGAGAGGGCCCTGGGCTACAGGTACTGTGAGGGCCCTGAGCTACAGCTACTGTGAGGGCCCTGGGCTAAAGGTACTGTGAGGGCCCTGGGCTACAGGTACTGTGTGGGCCCTGGGCTACAGGTACTGAGGACCCTGGGCTACAGGTACTGTGAGGGCCCTGAGCAACAGGTACTGTGAGGGCCCTGTGCTACAGGTACTGTGAGGGCCCTGGGCTACAAGTATTGTGAAGGCCCTGGGCTACAGATACTGTGAGGACCCTGAACTACAGGTAGTGTGAGGGCTCTGGGCTACAGGTATGTGAGGCCACTGGGCTAGAGGCAGTGTGACGACCCTGGGCTACAGGCACTGAGGGCCATGGGCTGCAGGTTATGAGGGTCCTGGGCAACAGGTATTGTGAGGGCCCTGGGGTACAGGTACTGTGAGTGCCCTGGGCTACAGGTACTGTTAGGACCCTGGGCTACAGTTACTGCGAGGGCCCAGGGCTACAGGTACTGTGAGGGCCCTGGGCTAGAGGTAGTGTGAGGGCCCTGGACTACAGGAACTGTGAGGCCCCTGGGCTACAGGTACTGAGAGGGCCCTGGGCTTCAGGTACTGTGAGGGCCCTGGGCTACAGGTACTATGAGGGCCCTGGGCTACAGGTACTGTGAGGGCCCTGGGCTACAGGTACTGTGAGGCCCCAGGGCTACAGGTTCTGTGAGGACCCAGGGCTACAGGTACTGTGAGGGCCCTGGGCTACAGGTGCTGTGAGGACCCTGGGCTACAGGTACTGTGAGGGCCCTGGGCTATAGGTACTGAGGGCCCTAAGCTACAGGTACTGTGAGGGCCCTGGGCTACAGCTACTGCGAGGGACCTGGGCTACAGGTACTGAGAGGGCCCTGGGGTACAGGTACTGAGAGGGATCTGGGCTACAGGTACTGTGAGAAACCTGGGCTACAGCTACTGTGAGGGACCTGGGCTATAGGTACTGAGAGGGCCCTGGGGTACAGGTACTGTGAGGGGCCCTGGGCTACAGCTACTGTGAGGGCCCTGGGCTACAGGTACTGTGAGGGACCTGGGCTATAGGTACTGAGAGGGCCCTGGATACAGGTACTGTGAGGGGCCCTGGGCTACAGCTACTGTGAGGGCCCTGGGCTACAGGTACTGTGAGGGCCCTGGGCTACAGCTACTGAGAGGGCCCTGGGCTACAGGTACTGTGAGGGCCCTGAGCTACAGCTACAGTGAGGGCCCTGGGCAACAGGTACTGTGAGGGCCCTGGGCTACAGCTACTGTGAGGGCCCTGGGCTACAGCTTCTGTGAGGGCAATTGGCTACAGGTACTGTGAGGGCCCTGGGCTACAGGTACTGTGAGGGCCTTGGGCTACAGGTACTGTGAGGGCCCTGGGCTACAGGTACTGTGAGGACCCTGGGCTACAGGTACTGTGAGGCCCCTGGGTTACAGGTACTGTGAGGGCCCTGGGCTACAGGTACTGTGAGGACCTTGGACTACAGGTACTGTGAGGGCTCTGGGCGACAGGTACTGTGAGGACCCTGAGCTATAGGTACTGTGAGGGCCCTGGGCTGCAGGTACTGTGAGGACCCTGGGCTACATGTACTGTGAGGGCCCTGGGCAACAGGTAATATGAGGGCTCTGTGCTACAGGTAATGTGAGGCCCCTGGACTACAGGTACTGTGAGGGCCCTGGGCTACAGGTACTGTGAGGGCCCTGGGCTACAGGTACTGTGAGGGCCCTGGGCTACAATACTGTGAGGGCCCTGGGCTGCAGACACTGTGAGGACCCTTGGCTACAGGTACTGTGAGGACCCTGGGCTACAGGTACTGTGAGGGCCCTGGGCTACAGGTAGTGTGAGGGCCCTGGGCTACAGGTACTCTGAGGCCACTTGGCTACAGGCAGTGTGAGGACCCTGGTCTACAGGTGCTGTGAGGGCCCTGGGCTACAGGTACTGAGGGCCCTGGGCTACAGGTACTGTGAGGGCCCTGGTGTACAGGTACTGTGAGTGCCCTGGGCTACAGGTACTGTGAGGGCCCTGGGCTACAGGTACTGTGAGGGCCCTGGGCTACAGTTCCTGTGAGGGCTCTGGGCTACAGGTACTGTGTGGGCCCTGGACTACAGGTACTGTGAGAACCCTGCACTACAGGTACTGTGAGGGCCCTGGGCTACAGGTAATCTGAGGGCTTTGGGCTACAGGTACTGTGAGGGCCCTGGGCTACAGGTACTGTGAGGACCCTGGGCTACAAGTACTGTGAGGGCCCTGGGCTACAGGTACTGTGAGGGCCCTGGGCTACAGGTACTGTGAGCGCCCTGGGCTACAGGTACTGTGAGGACCATGGACTACAGGTACTGTGAGGGCCCTGGGCTACAGGTACTGTGAGGGCCCTGGGCTACAGGTACTGTGAGGGCCCTGGGCTACAGGTACTGTGAGGGCCCTGGGCTACAGCTACTGGTTGGGCCCTGGGCTACAGGTACTGTGAGGGCCCTGGGCTACAGCTACTGTGAGGGCCCTGGGATACAGCTACTGTGAGGGCCCTGGGCTACATGTACTGTGAGATCCCTGGGCTACAGGTACTGTGAGGGCCCTGGGCTACAGGTACTTTGAGGGCCCTGGGCTACAGGTACTGTAAGGGCCCTGGGCTACAGGTACTGTGAGGACCCTTGGGCTACAGGTACTGTGAGGGCCCTGGGCTACATGTACTGTGAGAACCCTGGGCTACAGGTACTGTGAGGGCCCTGGGCTACAAGTAATCTGAGGGCTTTGGGCTACAGGTACTGTGAGGGCCCTGGGCTACAGGTACTGTGAGGACCCTGGGCTACAGGTACTGTGAGTGCCCTGGGCTACAGGTACTGTGAGGGCCCTGGGCTACAGGTACTGTGAGGTCCCTGGGCTACAGGTACTGTGAGGACCCTGGACTACAGGTACTGTGAGGGCCCTGGGCTACAGGTACTGTGAGGGCCCTGGGCTACAGGTACTGTGAGGGCCCTGGGCTACAGGTACTGTGAGGGCCCTGGGCTACAGCTACTGTGAGGGCCCTGGGCTACAGGTACTGTGAGGGCCCTGGGCTACAGCTACTGCGAGGGCCCTGGGATACAGCTATTGTGAGGGCCCTGGGCTACAGGTACTGTGAGAGCCCTGGGCTACAGGTACTGTGAGGGCCCTGGGCTACAGGTATTGTGAGGGCAATGGGCTACAGGTACTGTGAGGGCCCTGGACTACAGGTACTGTGAGGACCCTGGGCTTCAGGTACTGTGAGGGGCCTGGACTACAGGTACTATGAGAGCCCTGGGCTACAGGTACTGTGAGGGCCCTGGGCTACAGGTACTGTGAGGGCCCTGGGCTACAGGTACTGTGAGGGCCCTTGGCTTCAGGTACTGTGAGGGCCCTGGGCTACAGGTACTGTGAGTGCCCTGGGCTACAGGTACTGTGAGGGCCCTGGGCTACAGGTACTGTGAGGGCCCTTGGCTTCAGGTACTGTGAGGGCCCTGGGCTACAGGTACTGTGAGGGCCCTGGGCTACAGGTACTGTGAGGGCCCTGGGCTACAGGTACTGTGAGGGCCCTTGGCTTCAGGTACTGTGAGGGCCCTGGGCTACAGGTACTGTGAGGGCCCTGGGCTACAGGTACTGTGAGGGCCCTGGGCTACAGGTACTGTGAGGGTCCTGGGCTACAGGTACTGTGAGGGCCCTGGGCTACAGGTACTGTGAGGGTCCTGGGCTACAGGTACTGTGAGGGCCCTGGTCTACAGGTACTGTGAGGGCCCTGGGCTACAGGTACTGTGAGGGCCCTTGGCTTCAGGTACTGTGAGGGCCCTGGGCTACAGGTACTGTGAGGGCCCTGGGCTACAGGTACTGTGAGGGCCCTGGGCTACAGGTACTGTGAGGGCCCTGGGCTACAGGTACTGTGAGGGCCCTTTGCTACAGGTACTGTGAGGCCCCTGGGCTACAGGTACTGTGAGTACCCTGTGCTACAGGTACTGTGAGGTCCCTGGGCTACAGGTACTGTGAGGGCCCCTTGGCTACAGGTACTCTGAGGGCCCTGGGCTACAGGTACTGCGAGGGCCCTGGGCTACAGGTACTGTGAGGGCCCTTGGCTTCAGGTACTGTGAGGGCCCTGGGCTACAGGTACTGTGAGGGCCCTAGGCTACAGGTACTGTGAGGGCCCTGGGCTACAGGTACTGTGAGGGCCCTGGGCTACAGGTACTGTGAGGGCCCTGTGCTACAGGTACTGTGAGGACCCTGGGCTACAGGTACTGTGAGTACCCTGGGCTACAGGTACTGTGAGGGCCCTGGGCTACAGGTACTGTGAGGGCCCTGGGCTACAGGTACTCTGAGGGCCCTGGGCTACAGGTACTGCGAGGGCCCTGGGCTACAGGTACTGTGAGGGCCCTGGGCTACAGGTACTGTGAGGGCCCTTGGCTTCAGGTACTGTGAGGGCCCTGGGCTACAGGTACTGTGTGGGCCCTGGGCTACAGGTACTGTGAGGGCTCTGGGCTACAGGTACTGTGAGGGCCCTGGGCTACAGGTACTGTGAGGGCCCTGGGCTACAGGTACTGTGAGGGCTTTGGGCTACAGGTACTGTGAGGGTCCTTGGCTTCAGGTACTGTGAGGGCCCTGGGCTACAGGTACTGTGAGGGCCCTGGGCTACAGGTACTGTGAGGGCCCTGGGCTACAGGTACTATGAGGGCCCTGGGCTACAGGTTCTATGAGGGCCCTGGGCTACAGGTACTGTGAGGGCCCTGGGCTACAGGTACTGTGAGGGCCCTGGGCTACAGGTACTGTGAGGGCCCTGGGCTACAGGTGCTGTGAGGGCCCTGGGCTACAGGTACTGTGAGGGACCTGGGCTACAGGTGCTGTGAGGGGCATGGGTTACAGGTACTGTGAGGGACCTTGGCTACAGGTACTGTGAGGGCCCTGGGCTCCAGGCACTGAGAGGGACCTGGGCTACAGGTACCGTGAGGGCCCTGGGCTACAGGTATTGTGAGGCCCTTGGGTGACAGTTTACTGTGAGGGCCTTGGGCTACATGTACTGTGAGGGCCCTGGGCTACACGTACTCTGAGGGACGTGGGCTACAGGTATTGTGAGGGCCCTGGGCTACAGGTACTTTGAGGGCCCTGGGCTACAGGTACTGTGAGGGCCCTCGGCTACAGGTACTGTGAGGGCCCTGCGCTACAGGTACTGTGAGGGCCCTGGGCTACAGGTACTGTGAGGGCCCTGGGCTACAGGTACTGTGAGGGCCCTGGGCTACAGGTACTGTGAGGGCCCTGGGCTACAGGTACTGTGAGGGCCCTGGGCTACAGGTACTGTGAGGGCCCTGGGCTACAGGTACTGTGAGGGCCCTGGGCTACAGGTACTGTGAGGGCCCTGGGCTACAGGTACTGTGAGGGCCCTGGGCTACAGGTACTATGAGGGCCCTGGGCTACAGGTACTGTGAGGGCCCTGGGCTACAGGTACTGTGAGGGCCCTGGGCTACAGGTAGTGTAAGGGCCCTGGGCTACAGGTACTGTGAGAGCCCTGGGCTACAGGTACTGTGAGGGCCCTGGGCTACAGGTACTGTTAGGGCCCTGGGCTACAGGTACTGTGAGGGCCCTGGGCTACAGGTACTGTGAGGGCCCTGGGCTACAGGTACTGTGAGGGCCCTGGGCTACAGGTACTGTGAGGGCCCTGGGCTACAGGTGCTGTGAGGGCCTTGGGCTACAGGTACTGTGAGGGCCCTGGGCTACAGGTACTGTGAGGGCCCTGGGCTACAGGTACTGTGAGGGCCCTGGGCTACAGGTACTGTGAGGGCCCTGGGCTACAGGTACTGTGAGGGCCCTGGGCTACAGGTACTGTGAGGGCCCTGGGCTACAGGTACTGTGAGGGCCCTGGGCTACAGGTACTATGAGTGGGCCTCAGTGACATTTTCAATAATGAAAAAGTTAAAGAAATATTTATTTTTACAAGGCTATCCACAATTAAAGAACAATTGCAAAGTTCTGATTTAAGGGAAGATTTCACCGAGGAAAGGGAGCGGTCAGGTGAAACATATCGACTTCTTTATTTTTCAACCGATTACGTTCATTTTTGGTGTACTATTAGAAGCTTATATCAAATATCCTGTGCTGAAGTTTCAATCATATCGGCCAAAAAGGAAATGAAATATGCAAAATTTACGAAAAATTGCAATTGGCAGGGGAGTCCTTCTCAGTGGTACTTGGAAAAGTTGTTTTGAGACTTGCTGCTGATAGAACACCTCTAATTCCATCACTGTAAGTGTACCTATTCTAAAATAAACCTTATCTTCATGCTAAAAAAAAATAAGTTTCATAACTTTTTTGACATATTGGAAGATGTCGGTCTTGTTGCCCACATAAATCTAAAAATATTTGGGATAGTTCAGACAGGTACACGTAAACTTGTAAAGCAATCATTCTCCTATGTTTGTTGTGAAAATCAAGTCAATTCAATCATAAATAAAGATGGATTGCCCCTAAATAGGTAAATAAGTTACTTTCGAGATATAGGCCGAAGCGCGCGGCACCCCAGCTGCCCGGGAAATAATTTTTTTCCACGAAAAATTCGCTTTATTTTTCACTTTTTGCGTGACCTACGAGTGTTTATTACAGTTAACCATTGTAAATCCGTTTTCTTTCATCACTTGTAAGAGATAACGAAACTTCAGGGGATACACCGATAGAAATTTTTCCCTCTTGGGCATCATATTATGCTATATATTATTTTTTATGGTGTGCTTTTTATGTTTATATGCTATTATTATATTGCATTATGTCATAATAGATCAATTATGATAGATAAATAAGCCTTATAATTGATATTAGCGTGGGTATGGAATATTTATGGAATATTTTGTTGGCTGGAGGTGTCGGCCATTTTGGGTACTATACCCAGGGTACCTGACTGGTTACTTGTCCATATTAGCTCCGCCCGCTCGGGCATGATCTCAGACAGTGAATTTGTATTATATTAGACATAAAGATATACGAAAACGATAAAAATAACAAGGGGGAAAAACGTAAACAAAGCCGCGTCAGCGCTTCTTACGCAATATGACGCGTCAGCGCTGTCACCATGCCTGTTATAAATGGCTGTAATTCCTTTTAGAAACATTGTACAAGGATAATAATTATACCAGAGTGTAGCCAGAAAGTTCAGCTATTTTTTGGTAACAATAACTCCATTTTCATATTTTTTCGAATTGTTTTTTGCTCCGCGCGCGTGAGCCTGACCGCTCCCTAAGGGAAGATTTCACCGAGGAAAAACACGACGTATGGTTTTGGCTGTGTATAATATTAAATGAAGGAGAATTTAATTATCTGCGTTAGTCACTTATACCTAGAGATACCTGGAGAGGTTTTCGGGGGTCAACGCCCCCGCGGACCGGTCTGTGATCAGGCCTCATGGTGGATCAGGGCCTGATCAACCAGGCTGTTACTGCTGACCGCACGCAACCCGACATACGAACCACAGCCCGGCTGGTCAGTTACTGACTTTAGGTGCTAGTCCAGCGCCTTCTCGAAGACAGCCAAGGCTCTATAGGCAACCCTCCTTATGTATGCTGGGCGGCAACTGAACAGTTTTGGGCCCCTGACACTTATTGTTATCTCTTATCGTGCTAGTGACGCCCCTGCTTTTCATTGTGGGGGGGGGATGCTGCATTGCCTGCCGAGTCTTTTGCTTTCGTAGGGAGTGATTTTCGTGTGCAAATTTGGTACTAATCCCTCTAGGATTTTCCAAGTGTACATAATTATGTATCTCTCCTGCCTGCATTCTAGGGAGTTAGGTTGAGGAACTTCAAGTGTTCCCAGTAATTTAGGTGTTTTATCGCAGTTTAGTTATTATTTACATAAAAAGTTATTAATGTTATTAACACATAATACACTGGCAAAATGCACATCATTAATATTAAACTTAATTCAGGAATCATTTAAAATGGTAAAATGAAAATCATATGAAAAGGAAGGTAGGCCTTTGCCGGTAGGCCTTTGCCGCTAGGCTTGACAAGTTGATACAATGACTACTAAAAGGCCTTAGTAAACCGAATAACTCCTGTCTTAAATGGATCCACTGTTAAATCTCTATCAAAAATTAATCACAACAGTCAGCAGTTCATCATATACACGTTGTAATAACATACTATATTTATAAACTTACAGCAGTAACTAGGAACACTTTTCACTTAATCTTTGGAGGCCCTTGGACTGCAGCACCTGGAGGCCCTCCAGCTGGCAGAGGTCCCTGGACTGCAGCACCTGGAGGCCCTCCAGCTGGCAGAGGTCCCTGGACTGCAGCACCTGGAGGCCCTCCAGCTGGCGGAGGTCCCTGGACTGCAGCACCTGGAGGCCCTCCAGCTGGCGGAGGTCCCTGGACTGCAGCACCTGGAGGCCCTCCAGCTGGCGGAGGTCCCTGGACTGCAGCACCTGGAGGCCCTCCAGCTGGCAGAGGTCCCTAGACTGCAGCACCTGGAGGCCCTCCAGCTGGCGGAGGTCCCTGGACTGCAGCACCTGGAGGCCCTCCAGCTGGCGGAGGTCCCTAGACTGCAGCACCTGGAGGCCCTCCAGCTGGTGGAGGTCCCTAGGCTGCAGCACCTGGAGGCATTCCAGCTGGCGAAGGTCCCTGGACTGCAGCACCTGGAGGCCCTCCAGCTGGCGGAGGTCCCTAGACTGCAGCACCTGGAGGCATTCCAGCTGGCGGAGGTCCCTGGACTGCAGCACCTGGAGGCCCTCCAGCTGGCGGAGGTCCCTAGACTGCAGCACCTGGAGGCCCTCCAGCTGGCGGAGGTCCCTGGACTGCAGCACCTGGAGGCATTCCAGCTGGCGGAGGTCCCTAGACTGCAGCACCTGGAGGACCTCCAGCTGGCGGAGGTCCCTGGACTGCAGCACCTGGAGGCATTCCAGCTGGCGGAGGTCCCTAGACTGCAGCACCTGGAGGACCTCCAGCTGGCGGAGGTCCCTGGACTGCAGCACCTGGAGGACCTCCAGCTGGCAGAGGTCCCTGGACTGCAGCACCTGGAGGACCTCCAGCTGGCGGAGGCCCCTAGACTGCAGCACCTGGAGGACCTCCAGCTGGCGGAGGTCCCTGGACTGCAGCACCTGGAGGCCCTCCAGCTGGCGGAGGTCCCTGGACTGCAGCCTCAAAGCTCCACGCCTTAAACCGGCCCTACATGCACTCTACACAGTCTATATGCACTCTACCCATATCTTAGTACTTTACATGAGTAAAAGTTATTTCAAGCACAGTGTTACCTAACTGCTAGTTAGATAAACAATGGATTAGGAAGGATGATGATATCTTTAAAATACATTAAGCACTGGATGAAGCGGAAGTGAAAAAGAAATCTAATGAAGTGAGAATGATAAATGAAGGTAAAACATGACAAGCTGAGGTAAGTAAACATAAGGCTAAGAAAAGCTGAGGGAAAACTAAGATAAGCTAAGATAAGAAAAGAAACGCTAAGACGTGTTCAAAATGGTATGTAAAACCGCCGAGGAAATACAAAATTGGTAAACACAAATTAGACTGATCATTAAAACCATTATATAACATATAAGTAGAGTAAAATTAAGCCACATCTCATGAAAAATGAATATGAAAACGCCTTCCAGATAAAGGAAAATGCTTGCTAATGATTTTCCCTTTTCCAAAGGGTATTGTCATAAGAGTATAGAGTAAATAAATAAAGTAAGTGAAAGATATATGGTATAGGTAAGAATACTAAATTAAGGCAAAACCAATGGGTAAGTAAATAAACTAACACTAGAATGGATAACACCGACAAATGGATAACTAAGATATCTATAATAATATTAATAATCTTTATTTTTACAAGTACATGTACAAGGTATATAGACCATAGCTGACATCAATGACATACTACTTTGGAGAAAGCCGCTTGTTATGCTGAGCATTTCGGGTAAATTAGGTCAGTTTTGACCCAAGATGCGACCCACACCAGTCCACTAACACCCAGGTACCCATTTTACTGATAAGTGAACAGGGACAGTAGGGGAGATCGAACTGGGGATCGAACCACGGACCTCAGTGTGTGAGCTGAGTGCGATACCAAATGAGCTACAGGACAGATGGGTGTCATTATTTTGCCTACACAGTAGACTTCTTCAGACGAATTCAGATGAGACAGTAGAAGTAGTGGAGATAAAAATGATGTGATCAGTCCATAAGCCATGAAAGTGGAGTTGAACATTTCTCAGCCTTGAGAAATGTTCACCTCCAGTCTAAAAAACTGTAAAGCTGAAGAATGGGGATAGAGCCTTTTAATCTTCCAGATGTAAGTCGCGGAAAATCTTTATGACCTCGCAGAAGGCGTGGCCCAATGGTAGAAGCAAAAAAGTAGAAATTGAGGAGCACTGCAGTAAGCCTATTGGCCCATGTTAGGTAGGTTTCACACAAATTCAACCCTTGTCACTTATAACTAATGGTTAAGCAATATAGAAGTGGAAAATGTGATCTGTACCAATATACTATTGTGTTGCTCTGTGATGTGATGGACTGATCACATCATATTTACCTCTCCACTGTGGGTCGCATCCTGGAACAAAACTGATCTAATTTGCTGGAAATGTTCTGCATAACAAACGGCTGTCTATATAGTAGTATGTCATTATGTCAGCTATGGTCTGTATACCTTGTACATGTACTGGTAGAAATAAAGATATAGTATTATTATTATTATTATTATCATAAGGACGAAGCCAGAACAGGGAGAAGATTGTCTTATAAACAGCAGTTATACCTGGAGCATACCTGGAGAGAGTTCCTAGGGTCAACGCCCCCGCTGCCCGGTCTGTGACAAGGCCTCATGGTGGATCAGGGCCTGATCAACCAGGCTGTTACTGCTGGCTGCACGTAATCCAACATACGAACCACAGCCCGGCTGGTCAGGTACTGACTTTAGGTGCTCGTCCAGTGCCTTCTTGAAGACAGCCAGGGGTCTGTTGGTAATCCCCCTTATGTACCCTGGGAGGCAGTTGAACAGTCTTGGGCCCCTGACACTTATTTTGTTGTCTCTTATCGTGCTAGTGGCACCCCTACTTTTCATTGGGGGGATGTTGCACCGTCTGGCGTATCTTTTGCTTTCGTAGGGAGTGATTTTCCTGTGCAAGTTCGGTGCTAGTCTCTCTAGGATTTTCCAGGTGTATATATTCATGTATCTCTCCCTTTTGCGTTCTAGGGAGTACAGGTTTAGGAACTTTAAGCGTTCCCAGTAACTGAGGTAGTTTATCACAGTTATGCGCGCCGTGAAGGTTCTCTGTACATTTTCTAGGTCAGCAATTTCACCTGCATTGAAAGGTGCTGTTAGTGTGCAGCAATATTCCAGCCTAGATAGAACAAGCGACCTGAAGAGTGTCATCATGGGCTTGGCATCCTTGGTTTCGAAGGTTCTCATTATCCATCCTGTCATTTTTCTAGCAGATGCGATTTATACAATGTTATGGTCCTTGAAGGTGAGATCCTCTTGACATGATCACCCCCAGGTCTTTGAGATTAGTTTTTCGCTCTATTGTGTGGTTGGAATTTGTTTTATACTCCGATGAAGTTTTAATTTTCTCACGTTTTCCATATCGGAGTAATTGAAATTTCTCATCATCGAACTTCATATTATTTTCTATAGCCCATTTAAAGATTTGATTGATGTCCGCCTGGAGCCTTGCAGTGTCTGCAGTGGAGGACACTGTCATGCAAATTCGGGTGTCATCTGCAAAAGAAGACACAGCACTGTCTTATATCCCTGTCTATGTCCGATATGAGAATGAGGAACAAGATGGTGAAAAGCTCTATTTCTTGCGGAACAGAGCTTTTCACCATCTTGTTCTTTGTGGAACAGAGCTTTTCACCGTAGCCGCCTCAGACTTACTCTGTTTACTACTACTCTTTGTGTTCTGTTTGTTAGGAAATTATAGATCCATCTACCAACTTTTCCTGTTATTCCTTTATCACGCATTTTGTGCGCTATTACGCCATGGTCACACTTGTCAAAGGCTTTTGCAAAGTCTGTGTATATTACATATGCATTCTGTTTGTCTTCTAGAGCATCCAGGACCTTGCCGTAGTGGTCCAGTAGTTGGGACAGACAGGAGCGACCTGCTCAAAAACCATGTTGCCCTGGGTTGTGTAACTGATGGGTATCTAGATGAGTGGTGATCTTGCTTCTTAGAACCCTTTCAAAGATTTTTATGATATGGGACGTTAGCTCTATCGATCTGTAGTTCTTTGCTATTGCTTCACTGCCCCCTATGTCTCTTGTTTTTAGTAACTGTGGGACGACCCCAGTGTCCAAGCTCCCTCTCCACAGGATGTTAAATGCACGTGATCGGAGCTTCTTGCAGTTCTTGACGAACACGGAGGTCCATGAGTCTGGTCCTGGGGCAGAGTGCATGGGCATGTCATTTATCGCCTTTTCGAAGTCATCTAGCGTCAGGATAATATCAGATAGGTGTGTGTCTACCAAATTCTGCCTCTCTCTCTCATAAAAAATTCATTTAGGTCTTCGACTCTCAGTCTGGTTAGTGGCCCTTTTAGAGTTACATAGGCATAACACAAACAAAATCCTGGAGATTATGTTGTGATTGTATGCAGTACTGTATAACAGTACTAGTTATGTTTCTCTTGAAAACTTGATAATGATTACACTCAAGTTTAAAATTATCAGGTGAAGACTCGCCTTGCTGAGTTTTTTTTTTTTTATCTAATGAGTAACGTGAAGGATGTAGGAGCGATAATATTAAAGGATCTCACCATCAAGGATCACAATAGTGTCACTATCACAGTCATAAGGAAAATAACAGGATGGATAAAGAGAACCTTCAAAACAAGGGATGCCAAGCTAATGCCAGAATATTGCTATACACTGACAGCCCCTTTCAAAGTGGACGAAACTGCAGAGCTAGAGAAGGTGCAGAGCACCTTCACTGCGTGTAAAAGTTCATTCAAACACTTCAGTTACTGGGAGCATCTGAAGACGCCAAGCATCTTGCGATTTTGCGATGGCATCTTGCATCTTGCGATGGGATCACGACTCGACGTCTTACCCTTGTGCATAAGGAGAATTACCAGCAATTCTCTCGTTTTTAAGAGGGAACTTGGCAAGTTCCTCAAGTCAGTTCCTGATCAGCCGGGATGAGGTAGATATGCTGGACTGCGGGCAGCATGAGTAACAGCCTGATCGATCAATCTATCAAAAGACCTGGTCAGGGACCGGGCCACTGGGTGGATGACCCCAAAAAGCACTACAGGTAGCTTACAATCATGTTTAATTCAGTAAGTCCTGTAACAAGTTAGCTTTCATTGTTACGATATGTAGAAGTTATTCTGATAAGTTTTTATACCGTTAAATTTATAGTCTAAGAGGTGATGATATACTACCTCAGCTCATTTCAAAGTCTGGAATGTCGCCCACGCTAGACGGCTAATACCCAGGTACCTTTTTGCTGCCAGGTGAAAAGGAGCAGCAGACTTAAGGTTTTACCATACTTCTCCCTTCATTTGAGTGGTAAGCCGAGAGTTCCCACTGAGCTACGAGCAACCTTCATGGTAAAAGTTAGGAAGTTAGCTTGCAGTTAATGTTATGTGAGAAGGTAGATAAGTTTGTTATGATAAATAATGCGTTAACTAATTTTAATGACCTGTAACAAATACTTTGCGAAAAGTTAAGTTCTCTTCATAAATATCTGTGGAAAGTTTTTTTTTCTTTAATGACGAGCTAGAGGTATAATGACAAGTGAGAAGTTATCTACCTTCTCACTGATATGTGTAAGTTCCTTGTATGTAAGGAATACACTGAGACATGTGTCTTTCAGGACGACAAGCCAAGACTCGGGTGACCGAGCTGACCTTGTTAGGTACTGACCTGAGTTGTGAGATTCTCTGGAGCCTGGGTGGTCAGTAGAACAGGTATGGGCGTGCGTGGTAGAATCCCCCATACCTGCAACATGCTGGCCGCCCACACGCCCACTGTGGCACTTTCCACCAACAGCCTGATCTGCAAAATTACACCCATACCTTGTTAGGGTTATAGGTATGGCTTAACTACCCCTACACATTTTATGGTTTAAACACTTATTTCACGTGCCTAGTCAGTCGTCACAGACGGTTCTATCTGTCCTGAGAAACATGCACCTGGGGAATTTGGAAGTGATATAGTAAGTTGGCATCCTCTGAAAGCTTTGAGAAGCATTTTGGAATCAAATAAAGGAGAGCTATAGATTTAATAGGCGCAAGGGAGAAATCCCAATCGTAGCCTACGAGTGAGCATTGAATGGATGTCTAGAATAATCGATGTAAATTACTGGGTTAAGTTAGGTTAGGGATCATTTCTGTGGCAAACATGATACGGGATAAACCTCGGTAATTGAAGCAAACAAGTGATTTAAGAAAGATACATGACCAAACTCTACGACATAGTTATTAGAAAACGTTTTATTTCCTGGAACATGATGTAATCATACAGATACTAATTGGTTATAAATGACCATTATTTTTAAAGTGGTGGAGTGGTAAGCCAGCGGAAGGCCTCGGTCAGATGACCAAAGCTCCAGCGGCGGGTCATCATCTGACTAAGACCCGCGTCAGAAAACACTTGTCCTGTTTCCTGACAAACCTTACCTAACCTAACCTGGAACATGATCACTTGTCCTGTTGAGAGACCTCCCAGGGAAAATATTGAGGAAAGGAAGTTTGCTTTTCAAGTTCCATTGTGAACTTTATAGATGACTCGATGCCACTGATTTTATTGACGAGAGCCTTGATATCAAAACGTCTGGGGTAGAATATCAAAATATTATCACCGTATCTTAGCTAAGAAACTGTGTTGGAAATGAAGGTGCTGAACTCTCGGTCTCCAGGTTCTCTGAGTAATTAGGTGAGTACAAACAGGAAAAGCGTCTGTGATGAATGACCCACATGAGTTTAGCGCTTAACATGAATTATTAATTAATCCAGATTCTCCTTGAAGAGGTTGGTAAGCACAGCACTAAGGGGAGATGCGCATCGCCATCCCAAAGCTATTTTTGTACTAGTTATCCTGAACTTGTAGAAATAGAAATTGACACAGAGTTTCACTAGACCGATGAATTCCTGGAGAGGGTTTCGGGGATCAACGCCCACGCGGCCCGGTCCGAGACCAGGCCTCGTGGTGGATCAGAACCTGATCAACCAGGCTGTTACTGTAGGTCACACGTAATCCAGCGTACGAACCACAGCTCGGCTGATCAGGTATCGACTTTAGGTACCTGTCAAGCGCCTTCTTGAAGACAGCCAGGGGTTTATTGGTAATCCCTCTTATGTATGCTGGGAGGCAGTTGAACAGTCTTGGGCCCCTGATACTGTTGTCTCTTAGTGTACTCTTGGTGCCCCTGCTTTTCATTGGGGGAATGTTGCATCTCCTGCCGAGTCTTTTGCTTTCGTAGGGAGTGATTTTCATGTGCAAGTTTGGTACTAATTCCTCTAGGATTTTCCAAGTGTATAGTATCATGTATCTTTCTCTCCTGCGTTCCAGGGAATACAGATCAAAGGACTTCAACTGTTCCCAGTAATTTAGGTGCTTTATGGTACTTATGTCTGCCATGAAAGTTCTCTGTACATATCCAGGTCAGTAATTTTGCCTGCCTTGAAGGGGGCAGTTATTGTACAGCAGTATTCCAGCCTAGAGAGAACAAGCGATTTGAAGAGAATTATCATGGGCTTCGCATTCTTAGTTTTGAAGGTTCTCATTATCCATCCTATCATTTTTCTAGCAGATGAGGTAGATACATTGTTGTGGTCTTTAAAGGTGAAATCTTCTGACATTATCACCCCCAGGTCTTTCACATTAGCGTTTCGCTCTGTTGTGTGGTTAGAACTTGTTCTATACCCTGTTACAGTTTTAATTTCCTCAAGTTTTCCAAATCTGAGTAGTTGAAATTTCTCTTCATTGAACTTCATATTGTTTTCTGCGGCCTATTTAAAGATTTGATTGATGTCCGCTTGGAGTCTTGCGGTGTCTTCGATTGAGGACACTGTCTTGGCAATTCGGGTGTCATCTGCACAGGAAGACACGGAGCTGTGGCTTAGATCTGTGTCTATGTCAGATATGAGGATGAGGAACAGAAGGGGAGCGAGTACTGTGCCTTGTGGAACAGAGCTTTTCACTGTAGAATAACAGTGAATAAGTATATACTCATTGACAGTACCTATAAATGATCTATATAACAAAATATAAGAGGATGACCACCAGAGGACTTACCCTAAACTTGGCATCTCTGGTGAAGTTGTGGAGTTTAAAGGTCTGTGTGACCCAAGTGTCATTGTGTTCTGTCAGGTCATCGGGAAAGGAGTAGTTGAAGAGCCTAACCTTCTGGTTCTCAGCACCCATCAACTCGCCTGTGGAAGGAATGACTAAGTGAAGAGCGTCACCTAGGGGCTCACGCTCCATAGCACCCACTATCTCGCCTGTGTAAGAGATTCGAACAAGTTCACAAAGCGACTAAGAGCTGCTTGTTGTGAGAAACATCCTGCGAAACAAGTGAGGAACCAAACCACTGTACGGGTCGGGCATCGTACTCAAGGCAAGTGAGTCTTAACACTACAGGCCAGCGTGTAAGCCACTGGACCAACTGGCTACAATAGGAGTCATGATGACGGCTTTCAGGGGACTTGAGCTAGAGTTTGTCAAGGCCATGCTGACGGGAGATTCATCTGTAAAAACTTGCATTTGTCGTCACATTGGGACCCATGCTAACCTCCCTATACCTGGAGGTTACCTGGAGGTTATTCCGGGGATCAACGCCCCCGCGGCCCGGTCCATGAACCGGCCTCCCGGTGGATCAGGGCCTGATCAACCAGGCTGTTACTGCTGGCCGCACGCAGTCCAATGTACGAGCCACAGCCCGGCTGATCCGGCACTGACTTTAGGTATCTGTCCAGCTCTCTCTTGAAGGCAGCCAGGGGCTTATTGGCAATTCCCCTAATGCTTGATGGGAGGCTGTTAAACAGTCTTGGGCCCCAGACACTTATGGTGTTTTCCCTTAGTGTACCAATGGCGCCCCTACTTTTAATTGGGGGCATTTTGCATCGCCTGCCCAGTCTTTTACTTTCGTAGGGAGTGATTTCTGTGTGCAGATTTGAGACCATTCCTTCCAGGATTTTCCAAGTGTAGATTATATATTTCTCCCTCCTGCGTTCCAACGAGTACAAGTCAAGTGCTTCCAAGCGTTCCCAGTAGTTAAGGTGCTTGACAGAACTTATACGTGCAGTAAAGGATCTCTGTACACTCTCTAGATCTGCAATTTCACCTGCTTTGAATGGAGATGTTAATGTACAGCAGTATTCCAGCCTAGAGAGAACAAGTGATTTGAAAAGGATCATCATTGGCTTGGCATCTCTCGTTTTGAACGTTCTCACTATCCATCCTATCATTTTTTTTTTTTTGCACTTACGATCGTGGCACTGTTGTGATCCTTGAAAGTGAGATCCTCTGGTGTATAAATATGCCTAGTTGGATGAATCTTATTGTAGCCAGCTGGCCCAGTGGCTTAAGGGCTGGCCTAGAGTTTTACGACTCACTTGCCACGAGTTCGACCCCCACCCGTACCATGGTTTGTTTGCAATCGTGTTAGTTTAATATGTTTATTATGCACCCCATACCCATCCTGTGGGCGGTAGTCAAAAGATTACAGAGGTACATAATTGGTCCAGGGACTGGACTCCAAAGTTTTGATAGCTGAGCAAGTTACAGAGGTAATGAACTTACAATTTACAAAGGTAATGAACTCACAATTTACAAAGGTAATGAGCTCACAATTTACAAAGGTAATGAACTCCAGGTAGTTCTGGTCACAATCATGACAAGTTACAAAGGTATTTACAGATTACAGAGGTACGTAATGGGTCCAGGGACTGGGCCCCCACGATTTTGTGAGTCAAGTGAGAAACCATCTGAAAAGAAGATTGGGACACTGGTAAGAAATCACTATATATATTAACCTTATTCAGAGACCAGACTGAAGAGGGTCTCAGACTGAGGCTGAAATATACAGATTTATTTTACTTGTCTTTCATTTTTCTGTGCCAATTGTTTCTTTCAGAACATTAACGCTCGCGAGATAATGACTAACTCTGAGTGCCAGTGGTCCAACGCTCATCTGAGTGCCAGTGGTCCAACGCTCATCTGAGTGCCAGTGGTCCAACGCTCATTTGAGTGCCAGTGGTCCAACGCTCATCTGAGTGCCAGTGGTCCAACGCTCATCTGAGTGCCAGTGGTCCAACGCTCATCTGAGTGCCAGTGGTCCAACGCTCATCTGAGTGCCAGTGGTCCAACGCTCATCTGAGTGCCAGTGGTCCAACGCTCATCTGAGTGCCAGTGGTCCAACGCTCATCTGAGTGCCAGTGGTCCAACGCTCATCTGAGTGCCAGTGGTCCAACGCTCATCTGAGTGCCAGTGGTCCAACGCTCATCTGAGTGCCAGTGGTCCAACGCTCATCTGAGTGCCAGTGGTCCAACGCTCATCTGAGTGCCAGTGGTCCAACGCTCATCTGAGTGCCAGTGGTCCAACGCTCATCTGAGTGCCAGTGGTCCAACGCTCATCTGAGTGCCAGTGGTCCAACGCTCATCTGAGTGCCAGTGGTCCAACGCTCATCTGAGTGCCAGTGGTCCAACGCTCATCTGAGTGCCAGTGGTCCAACGCTCATCTGAGTGCCAGTGGTCCAACGCTCATCTGAGTGCCAGTGGTCCAACGCTCATCTGAGTGCCAGTGGTCCAACGCTCATCTGAGTGCCAGTGGTCCAACGCTCATCTGAGTGCCAGTGGTCCAACGCTCATCTGAGTGCCAGTGGTCCAACGCTCATCTGAGTGCCAGTGGTCCAACGCTCATCTGAGTGCCAGTGGTCCAACGCTCATCTGAGTGCCAGTGGTCCAACGCTCATCTGAGTGCCAGTGGTCCAACGCTCATCTGAGTGCCAGTGGTCCAACGCTCATCTGAGTGCCAGTGGTCCAACGCTCATCTGAGTGCCAGTGGTCCAACGCTCATCTGAGTGCCAGTGGTCCAACGCTCATCTGAGTGCCAGTGGTCCAACGCTCATCTGAGTGCCAGTGGTCCAACGCTCATCTGAGTGCCAGTGGTCCAACGCTCATCTGAGTGCCAGTGGTCCAACGCTCATCTGAGTGCCAGTGGTCCAACGCTCATCTGAGTGCCAGTGGTCCAACGCTCATTTGAGTGCCAGTGGTCCAACGCTCATCTGAGTGCCAGTGGTCCAACGCTCATCTGAGTGCCAGTGGTCCAACGCTCATCTGAGTGCCAGTGGTCCAACGCTCATCTGAGTGCCAGTGGTCCAACGCTCATCTGAGTGCCAGTGGTCCAACGCTCATTTGAGTGCCAGTGGTCCAACGCTCATCTGAGTGCCAGTGGTCCAACGCTCATCTGAGTGCCAGTGGTCCAACGCTCATTTGAGTGCCAGTGGTCCAACGCTCATCTGAGTGCCAGTGGTCCAACGCTCATCTGAGTGCCAGTGGTCCAACGCTCATCTGAGTGCCAGTGGTCCAACGCTCATCTGAGTGCCAGTGGTCCAACGCTCATCTGAGTGCCAGTGGTCCAACGCTCATCTGAGTGCCAGTGGTCCAACGCTCATCTGAGTGCCAGTGACCTTCTCTCAGATGAAGGTGTAACTCAGCTACATTTTAGGATAATCATATTCCAAGTACATTCGTGAACTCTTATTCATAATATGGAAAAATAGTATAGGAAATTGTGCAGATGTCAGATATTCACGAGAGATGTTCCTCAGATATAGACATGACATAGCTAAGTCATGAAGGTAGTACCACTACTGTGAACAATAAAACTGTCGCTCTTTCATTTCTTCAAGCTATGTTCTGTAATAATTATTTTAATTACGTTAAAATCTCTGGTATATCGAAGTTAAAATCTAAGGCTTCGATTGTACAGCAAGTTACAAGTGGCAAACTACTATTAGCCACACTTCGGTTACTCTTTTCTCAGAGGCAAGTAGGGTGGGATGTCTTTCACGGCTGCTCGAATATGGTACAGTGTTTGACACAGGAGACTGTCAACAGTGCTCCAGTTGGTATCAAAAACGAAGATGGGCACAGAGCACTGCCAGAGCACTACACGGCCGGCCCATCTCACTCCTATTCTACGTCTTGGATGTTAAATAATAAGCTTAGTCATGTTTCATGTGTTGCAGCCGCTAATTACTAAAAAAGCAGAGGAGTTTTGCATAATATTTTCACTGCATTCCAGTATGGCCTCTCAGACGCAGCACTGCCTCTCCATGTACACGCTAGTGGGATAGCCTCTGAGACACGGAAATCGTTTGTGTACATGCTATAATGACCTAGTTATCCTCAGAGACATGGTATGATGATACAGTTTCCGCTAGTATGTTAAAACGGTTGTATCTCTTTTTTATGCTTTAGCCAAGGGGTTTCAAATACTGAGTGTACAGTAGCTTCTCACTTGTTTTATCACCTTATCCGAGGTGTTATTTGAGCTATTCTAAACCCACTTATATATAACTTCACTGAAATTATGCAATACTATATGATATATTTCTGTAAAATTATATAAAATCTTCATTTATAAAGTAAATGGAATTAGCATTTAACATTTAATTACACCTATGATTTACTGCACAGGTATGCTTGAGAATTCTTACCTGTTTAATGTAGAAGTCAAATGATTACCATTAATGCACACTCTGAAGTCTGAGAATACTATTGGAGATATTATTCTTGCATCCTGGAATACCTAATGACTAACGTTAATTTGGGCTTGTTAAGTTTTAATCTTGTTACTCTCGAGGAGAGAGGCAGTTGTTAAATTGGAAGTTCAACCTCTCGCCTGATGGTAAACAAATAAACAACAGCCGCACTCAGGCATCTTAAGATAAATATTGACCTCCTCCTCCTCCTCCTCCTCCTCCTCCTCCTCCTCCTCCTCCTCCTCCTCTTACTACTACTCACCAATCATGCTGAGGTCCCTGTTGGCCGAGGCGACGTAGTAGGTGAGGAGAAAGGACGCGTTCATCAATGAGGGGAATTCCTTTTCCAGCAGACCTCTGAGCCTCGTTGTCTGTAACCAGGAACATGACAAGAAAACACGAGCTTAGGAAACCATAGAATCTACCACACAGCTAAACTACAACTTGATAAATTAGACACATGTGCAACTCTTGGGTATCTTTATTGAGGAAACGTTTCGCCACACAGTGGCTTCATCAGTCCATACGTAGGAGAAACTTGAAGAACAGGAGGAGAATGAGGTAATCAGTCCCTCAACCTTGAGTCGATGTGTTCAGTCCATCAATCTTGAGTAGAATACGGCATATGAGTGGAGAAGCAGCTTATAAACCGTATGGCAGGAGAGGTGCAGCAGTCATAGGTGGTGTCACATTTGTTCAATGTGGAAGTAGGTCGTGCCCAAGAAGTGTGGCGAAACGTTTCCTCAATAAAGATACCCAAGAGTTGCACATGTGTCTAACTTATCAACATGTCGGTTCTCTGAACCATCCATCTATAAACTACAACTTAGGTTCGGCTTTCAAAAAAGCTTAAACTAGAAGCTAGGTGCATCTAACACACAACTAAACTAGATGTATTATCGGTCCCTGCGCGACCCGAGAAAGGTATCCCCATGTCCCATAAGCCCAGCCTCCTCTCCCTCAATGCACACGTAAATGATAATGCATGTCAGTGATCAAATTCTAGTGTGTGTATATACGCATAAATGCTTTTGCGTATGCATGCATAAGCATATGTATATGCCTATGTATGTATGCATGAATGTACACTTTTTGTATGTATACATATGTATATGCATGTATGTGTGCATATGCATGAGTGTATGTATTCTTGTGTGAAAGTATATACACTACTGTACTCGCCTGTTTGTGGTTGCAGGGGTCGAGTCTCAGCTCCTGGCCCTGCTTCTTAATTAACTTAGAACTCTTCAGATTCACTCCCTCTTAGCTTCGTGCCCATATCGTACCTACATTTAAAACTGTGTGTGTGTGTGTGTGTGTGTACTCACCTAGTTGTACTCACCTAGTTGAGGTTGCGGGGGTCGAGTCCGAGCTCCTGGCCCCGCCTCTTCACTGATCGCTACTAGGTCACTCTCCCTGAACCTTGAGCTTTATCATACCTCTTCTTAAAGCTATGTATGGATCCTGCCTCCACTACATCGCTTCCCAAACTATTCCACTTATTGACTACTCTGTGGCTGAAGAAATACTTCCTAACATCCCTGTGATTCATCTGTGTCTTCAACTTCCAACTGTGTCCCCTTGTTACTGTGTCCAATCTCTGGAACATCCTGTCTTTGTCCACCTTGTCAATTCCTCTCAGTATTTTGTATGTCGTTATCATGTCCCCCCTATCTCTCCTGTCCTCCAGTGTCGTCAGGTTGATTTCCCTTAACCTCTCCTCGTAGGACATACCTCTTAGCTCTGGGACTAGTCTTGTTGCAAACCTTTGCCCTTTCTCTAGTTTCTTTACGTGCTTGACTAGGTGTGGGTTCCAAACTGGTGCCGCATACTCCAATATGGGCCTAACGTACACGGTGTACAGGGTCCTGAACGATTCCTTATTAAGATGTCGGAATGCTGTTCTGAGGTTTGCTAGGCGCCCATATGCTACAGCAGTTATTTGGTTGATGTGCGCTTCAGGAGATGTGCCTGGTGTTATACTCACCCCAAGATCTTTTTCCTTGAGTGAGGTTTGTAGTCTCTGGCCCCCTAGACTGTACTCCGTCTGCGGTCTTCTTTGCCCTTCCCCAATCTTCATGACTTTGCACTTGGTGGGGTTGAACTTCTCATCAACTTCACATCATCTGCAAACAGGGGCACTTTGGAGTCTATTCCTTCCGTCATGTCATTCACAAATACCAGAAACAGCACTGGTCCTAGGACTGACCCCTGTGGGACCCCGCTGGTCACAGGTACCCACTCTGACACCTCCCCATGTACCATGACTCGCTGCTGTCTTCCTAACAAGTATTCCCTGATCCAATGTAGTGCCTTCCCTGTTATCCCTGCTTGGTCCTCCAGTTTTTGCACTAATCTCTTGTGTGGAACTGTGTCAAACGCCTTCTTGCAGTCCAAAAAAATGCAATCCACCCATCCCTCTCTCTCTTGTCTTACTGCTGTCACCATATCATAGAACTCCAGTAGATTTGTGATACAGGATTTCCTGTCCCTGAAACCATGTTGGCTGCTGTTGATGAGATCATTCCTTTCTAGGTGTTCCACCACTCTTCCCCTGATAATCTTCTCAATGACTTTGCATAATATACATGTCAGTGACACTGGTCTGTAGTTTAGTGCTTCATGTCTGTCTCCTTTTTTAAAGAGTGGGACTACATTTGCTGCCTTCCATGCCTCAGGCAATCTCCCTGTTTCGATAGATGTATTGAATATTGTTGTTAGGGGTACACATAGCGCCTCTGCTCCCTCTCTCAGGACTCATGGAGAGATGTTATCCGGCCCCATTGCCTTTGAGGTATCTAGCTCACTCAGAAGCCTCTTCGCTTCTTCCTCGGTTGTGTGTACTGTGTCCAGCACTTGGTGGTGTGCCCCACCTCTCCGTCTTTCTGGAGCCCCTTCTGTCTCCTCTGTGAACACTTCTTTGAAACTCTTGTTGAGTTCCTCACATACTTCACTGCCATTTCATGTGTGTGTGTGTGTGTGTGTGTGTGTGTGTATAACGAGTTTGTTTGGTGTTCTGGTAGCGGGGAGTAAATGATGTATTTCTTCGGAGGCTTCTTTGTTTATTGTTAATGTCGTGGTGGGTACACAGGCTTGTGTGTTGTGCCCATGGCCCGGGAGGGCCATGCCCACGAGAGAGAGCTAGGAGTAGGCCTTGTGTCTTCCTGCTAGGCTGCTGTGTGAGTGAGAGCAAGGCAAGGGCAGGCAGGCTGCCGTGCCCGAGAGGCCTGGCTACAGAGGGCAACACATGAGTGGCGTGAAATATGAACTTAGCTGGCAGACAGCATGGGCTGTCTGTGCAGACAGTACAGGCTGTCTACACACGCTCGGCCACCTACCGCTCGTCGTCCCGACGCGACAATACTGGTGGTAAAAGAAACTCGGTCTCTCTCTCGTAGGAACAGGGCACAGAACACAAAATAAAAACATATATATACATATGGACATGGAAAAAAAACTTCCTACAGAGAGGGAAGAAAAAAACATGTGGGGTGTGCTAAACATCGTGGTCAAAGGCACTGAGCGTTGATGGGCATCACTGCATGCCTTCCTGTGTCTGGACAGATACTGCAACATGGGAGACATCGCTGTGGCTGAGCTGTGACGTAACAGGGTACGGTCTCCTCTGGAATGGTGAAGCAGTCATCGTAGGAGTCACTGCAGGTTTTCACTCAACCTGGAGCATGACATGCTGGTGCCCTCGAGTGAGGCGTCAACAAAACTCGGCAACTGGGCAGGACTTCTGGCAAGCGACTCAGGAGGACACTTCTCGACTGGTACTGTCGCTGGGCTGTCACTGCCGACGAGCGTGGAGCGAGTTGTGGAGCGAGTTGTGGCAGAGATGACTTGGCGAAACATCTGGGAGTCGTAACATCATACACCAGACTGCAGTGAGAGAGCTAGCAGTCAAAGTGACATCTTCTTTGTGCAGGCTGCTCACTAAAGCTTGTGACACGAGGCTGACAGCGCCTGCTGACAGGGCTAACTACGGCTTGACGAGTGTCATTCTCTCGGCAGTTGGAGTTATAGCAGAGGTTAGCCTAAGTGTCCCCAGACTTGTTTCTCTACATATAACTGCACTCTGAAGGTCTGGAGGTGAAGTGAAACAAATCTCGATGGGAATCGTAGCAGGTACGATTCTGCAGAACATCACGAGCGACGAGCATAAAAGCTTTCTGTAAAAGAGGGCTCGGTCACTCGGGGGCTGAGTAAATCAGCTGTCAAACGCACTGGTCACACGGGTGACTTAGCACAGTGGTGCTACTCAGGTCTGGCTCAGACCTCACTGGACACACGGAAACTTTAAACACACCCACGGTACATGCGGTACACTAACATGTGAGAACACTGACTGAGAGGAATTAATTAACACACGACATATATCTTCTCTCAATCTTCTCGACAATACTGAAATAATTACTAGAAACACTCGATGTGACATCATGTGATGTCGCGAGGTGACGTCAGCAGACATCTCGAGGTGACGTCAGGCAGACAATGTGAGGTGACGTCAGCAGACATCGTGACGTCATGAAGTCAGGCAGCATCGTCGGTGACGTTAATGTGATGCGGGCAGCAGACCACAGCATGTGCCTGGGACATCTGGTAACTCACATAGCTCGTAGGTCCACGTGACATCGCCCACACCCAATGTAGCGTCGTGATCCACGTGGTGTCATGATCTACGTGGCATGCTGATCCACGTAGCTTCGAGTGGCCTCGGGCACTCGGATACACAGCTCTGGCAATGAATTCACATAGAAAACAGCAGAAAACACAGCAGAGGGAGTGGGCAGTGGTGAGTGTATGGTAGACGGGTGAGCATGAGTAGGGCGAGCATGGGCAAGGTGAGGAACGGCCACTTCCTCCTCCTCCTCCCCCACCCACAAACACGTGGAGAAGCTCACACTGGACACAGAAATCACCATAAAACTCACCTCTGGCTTGCTGAAACAGCTGTGCTGAGCTGAACAACAACAGCAACATACAAGTGACGCTGAACACGTGACTTGAGAAACAGCGTGGGATGCTGTAGCGTGGAGTCACTGGGACGCCACTTACAATTCACGAAGAATTTCGGCAAATTTCGGCTAGATCCTGCTTGTACCTGTTTCTGGATGCTCAAATGTGCAGACACGACATCAGGATAACACGTTGAGAGACGGATGCTTCTTGCATGGGATGATGAAGTGAAGATGACTTCATTCCTTCCTTCCTCTCTCTGGGCAAACAACTGCTGCAACCACCGCTTCCCACCATTTATAACCCATTTGTTTGGCGTTCTGGTAGCGGGAAGTAAATGATATATTTCTTCGGAGGCTTCTTTGTTTATTGTTAATGTCGTGGTGGGTACACAGGCTTGTGTGATGTGCCCATGGCCCGGGAGGGCAATGCCCATGAGAGAGAGCTAGGAGTAGGCCTTGTGTGTGTCTTGCTGCTAGGCTGCTGTGTGAGTGAGAGCAAGGCAAGGGCAGGCAGGCTGCCGTGCCCACCGAGAGGCCTGGCTACATAGGGCAACACTTGAGTGGCGCGAAATATGAACTAAGCTGGCAGACAGCATGGGCTGTCTGTGCAGACAGTCTACATGTGTACTCACATGTGTACTGTCTACATGTGTACTCACCTATTTGTGGTTGCAGGGGTCGAGTCATAGCTCCTGGCCCTGCCTCTTCTCTGATTGCTACTAGGTCCTCTCTCTCCCTGCCCCATGAGCTTTATCATACCTTGCCTTAAAACTATGTATGGTTCCCGCCTCCACTACGTCACTTTCTAGGCTATTCCACGGCCTGACTACTCTATGACTGAAGAAATACTTCCTAACATCCCTTTGATTCATCTGAGTCTTCAACTTCCAATTGTGACCTCTTGTGTCTGTGTCCCTTCTCTGGAACATCCAGTCTTTGTCCACCTTGTCTATTCTGTGCAGTATTTTATATGTCGTTATCATGTCTCCCCTGACCCTCCTGTCCTCTAGTGTCGTCAGGCCGTGTGTGTGTGTGTGTACTCACCTATTTGTACTCACCTATTTGTGGTTGCAGGGGTCGATTCTTAGCTCCTGGCCCCGCCTCTTCACTGGTTGCTACTGGGTCCTCTCTCTCCCTGCTCCATGAGCTTTATCAAACCTCGTCTTAAAATTATGTATGGTTCCTGCTTCCACTACGTCACTTTCTAGGCTATTCCACTGCCTGACAACTCTATGACTGAAGAAATACTTCCTAACATCCCTTTGACTCATCTGAGTCTTCAACTTCCAATTGTGACCTCTTGTTTCTGTGTCCCCTCCCTGGAACATCCTGTCTCTGTCCACCTTTTCTGTGTGTGTGTGTGGGTGTGTGTGTGTGTGTGAGTGTGTGTGTGTGTGTGTGTGTGTGTGTGTGTGTGTGTGTGTGTGTGTGTGTGTGTGTGTGTGTGTGTGTGTGTGTACTCACCTATTTGTGGTTGCAAGGGTCGAGTCATAGCTCCTGGCCCCGCCTCTTCACTGATTGCTACTAGGTCCTGTCTCTCCCTGCTCCATGAGCTTTATCATACCTCGCCTTAAAACTATGTATGGTTCCCGCCTCCACTACTTCACTTTCTAGGCTATTCCACGGCTTGACTACTCTATGACTGAAGAAATACTTCCTAACATCCCTTTGATTCATCTGAGTCTTCAACTTCCAATTGTGCCCTCTTGTGTCTTTGTCCCATCTCTGGAACATCCCGTCTTTGTCCACCTCGTCTATTCCGCGCAGTATTTTATATGTCGTTATCATGTCTCCCCTGACCCTCCTGGCCTCCAGTGTCGTCAGGCCGATTTCCCTCAACCTTTCTTCGTAGGACAATCCCCGTAGCTCTGTGACTAGTCTTGTTGCAAACCTTTGCACTTTCTCTAATTTCTTGACGTGCTTGACTAGGTGTGGATTCCAAACTGGTGCTGCATACTCCAGTATGGGCCTGACGTAAATGGTATACAGAGTTTTGAACGAATCCTTACTGAGGCATCGGAATGCTATCCGTAGGTTTGCCAGGCGCCTGTATGCTGCAGCAGTTATCTGATTGATGTGCGCCTCAGGAGATATGCTCGGTGTTATATTCACCCCCAGATCTTTTTCCTTGAGTGAGGTTTGCAGATTTTGGCCATCTAAACTATATTGTGTCTGCGGTCTTCTTTGCCCTTCCCCAATCTTCATGACTTTGCATTTTGCAGGGTTAAACTCAAGGAGCCAGTTGCTGGACCAGGCTTGTAGCCTGTCCAGGTCTCTTTGTAGTCCTGCCTGATCCTCATCCGATTTGATTCTTCTCATTAACTTCACATCATCCGCAAACAAGGACACTTCTGAGTCTATCCCTTCCGTTATGTCATTCACATATACCAAGAACAGCACAGGTCCTAGGACTGACCCCTGTGGAACCCCGCTTGTCACAGGCGCCCACTTTGACACCTCGTCACGTACCATGACTCGTTGTTGCCTCCCTGTCAGGTATTCTCTGATCCATTGCAGTGCCTTTCCTGTTATGTGTGCCTGATCCTCTAGCTTTTGCAGTAACCTCTTGTGAGGAACTGTGTCGAAGGCCTTCTTACAGTCCAAAAAAATGCAGTCGATCCACCCCTCTCTCTCTTGTCTTACTTCTGTCACCTTGTCATAAAACTCTAGTAGGTTTGTGACACAGGATTTTCCCTCCCTGAAACCATGCTGGTTGTCAATTATACTCTTGTTTCTTTCCAGGTGCTCCACCACTCTCCTCATGATGATCTTCTCCATGACCTTGCATACTATACACGTTAGTGATACAGGTCTGTAGTTTAGTGCCTCATGTCTGTCTCCCTTTTTAAAAACTGGGACTACATTTGCCATCTTCCATACCTCGGGGAGTTACCAAGTTTCAAATGATGTGTTGAAGATCTTTGTTAATGGTACACACAATATCTCTGCTCCCTCTTTAAGGACCCATGGAGAGATGTTGTCTGGTCCCACCGCCTTTGAGGTGTCAAGTTCACATAGCAGCTTCTTCACCTCCTCCTTGGTTATATGTACCTCATCCACTTGCTGGTGCACCCCCCTGCTCTGATTTCCTGGAGTCCTACTGGTTTCCACTGTAAATACTTCTTTAAATCTCGTGTTGAGCTCCTGACATACCTCCCGGTCGTTTCTTGTGAATTCCCCATCACCCTTCCTCAGTCTGATTACCTGGTCCTCGACTGTTGTTTTCCTCCTGATGTGGCTGTACAACAGCTTCGGGTCAGTCTTGACTTTCGATGCTATGCCATTTTCGTATTGCCGCTGAGCCTCCCTTCTTATCTGTGCATATTCGTTTCTGGCTCTGTGGCTCTCTTTATTTTCCTGAGTTCTCTGTCTTCTGTACCTTTTCCATTCTCTACTACACCTAGTTTTTGCCTCCCTACACCTTTGGGTGAACCAAGGACTCGTTCTGTTCTTCCCATTATTTCTGTTTCCCTTGGGAACAAACCTCTCCTCTGCCTCTTTGCATTTTGTTGCGACATAGTCCACCATTTCTTGTACTGGTTTTCCTGTCAGTTCCCTCTCCCACTGAATGTCTTGAAAGAAGTTCCTCAAGCCTGAGTAGTTCCCCTTTTGTAATTTGGTTTTTCCCACCCTATTCCTGCTGCTCTCTCCACTTGGAGGTCAACTATGTAGTCGAAGCACAGAACCACATGATCACTAGCTCCCAGGGGCCTTTCATACATGATATCCTCGATGTCAGAACTACTCAAGGTGAATACAAGGTCCAGTCTTGCTGGTTCATCCTCTCCTCTCTCTCTGGTAGTGTGTGTGTGTGTGTGTGTGTGTGTGTGTGTGTGTGTGTGTGTGTGTGTGTGTGTGTGTGTGTGTGTGTGTGTGTTTGTGTGTAGTTAATAATGGACAAATGTGAGGTTCTAATCTTAGGAAAAAAGGAATAACAATGGAACATGTGAGCTAATATGGATCTCAGTCAAACAGAATGAGAAAAAGATTTAAGAACATAAGAAAGAAGGAACACTGCAGCAGGCCCACTGGTCCATGCGAGGCAGGTCCATGTCACCCCCCCGGCTAAGACCAATGACCCACCCAGTCAGGTCACATCCACTTAAGGAAGGAGCACGGCATCAGACCTAGTAGCACAAGCTAGTCAGGTCCAACTCACACCCACCCACACCCACTCATGTATTTATCTAACCTATTTTTAAAACTTCATGACGTTTTAGCTTCTATGACGGTACTTGGGAGTTTGTTCCACTCATCCACAACTGTTACCAAATCAGTGCTTTCCTATATATATATATATATATATATATATATATATATATATATATATATATATATATATATATATATATATATATATATATATATATATATATATATATATATATATATATATATATATATATCCTTCCTGAATCTGAATTTATCCAACTTGAAACCATTGCTGTGAGTCCTGTCTTGGCTGGATAATTAAGCACGCCATTTACATCCCCTTTATTTATTCCTGTTTTCCATTTATACACCTCAATCATATCCCCCTAATTCTACACCCTTTTAGAGAGTGCAGATTCAGGGCCCTCGGTCTATCCTCTTAGAAAAGATTTCCGATATATCGGATCAACTTTGTCATCCTCCTCTGTACGTTTTCCAGTGCATTTATATCCATTCTGTAATACGGTGACCAGAGCTGTGCAGCATAATCTAAATGAAACCTAACCAAGGATATACAGAGTTGAAGAACAACCTGAGGACTTTTATTATTTATGCGTCTTGATATGAAGCCAAGGATTCTATTAGCTTTATTGCGAACACTAATGCACTGTTGTCTTGGTTTCAGATTGCTGCTAACCAGAACTCCTAAATCCTTTTTGCAGTCAGTAATATTAAGATCTACATTTAGTTTATACGTGGCATGGTTATTTTCCTGTCCAACATTTAGAACTTTGCATTTGTCTATATTAAACTGCATCTGCCACTTCTCCGACCATTGCATCAGTCTATTCAAATCATCCTGGAGTGTTCTAATGTCCTCATTAGAATGAATTGGACGGCCTATTTTGGTGTCATCTATATCTACTGGACCTTAAATTCCAATATTAACCTTGACCTAAAATGCTTTCTTGATAGTTGTGACAGAACGCACAGGCATAACACCAGACACAAACATCTCTATGACATTCCCCGTGTCCGACTAAATCTTTACAAAAATTCATGTATTTCAAAGGACCTAAAATCTGGAACACCCTACCTGAAAACTTTAGAACTGCAGACACACTCATCACTTTCAAAACTACAATTAGAAAACATCTTATCTCCCTGATACACCCTGACAACTAACTACATGATAACCACCTGGTGGTTCACAATTACACTCACTCACCCACTGACTATAAACACAGAAATACTTATCTTAATCTTAAAATAATGAATCCTAACTAGTCACAAGTTTGCCTATGATACTCCAATATACACACTTTGTATTGTGCTAAAACAAAAGCATTCTCATTGCTAAACTCACAAATTATAATGTAGTCACCAAGCCTTAATACCATAATCTGTAAGGATTTAATGTTAAGAATTAATCTAAGTCTGCCCGAAATGCCTAGCCATGCTAGGTGTCCTAGTGGCCCCCTCTGTAATTAGTATTTTATAACATGTAAACCACACAATATCCAAATCCTGTAAACCCCACATTGTAACCCTTATAGAGAATAAACTTGATTATGAATATGTCGCTTTTTATTCCCTCATAAGAACATAAGAACATAAGAAAGGAGGAACACTGCAGGAGGCCTGCTGGCCCATACTAGGCAGGTCCTTTACAATTCATCCCACTAACAAAACATTTACCCAACCCAATTTTCAATGCTACCCAAGAAATAAGCTCTGATGTGAAAATCCCACTCAAATCCAACCCTTCCCACTCATGTACTTATCCAACCTAGATTTGAAACTACCCAAAGTCCTAGCCTCAATAACCCAACTAGGTAGACTGTTCCACTCATCAACTACCCTATTTCCAAACCAATACTTTCCTATGTCCTTTCTAAATCTAAACTTATCTAATTTAAATCCATTACTGCGGGTTCTCTCTTGGAGAGACATCCTCAAGACCTTATTAATATCCCCTTTATTAATACCTATCTTCCACTTATACACTTCGATCAGGTCTCCC
Organism: Cherax quadricarinatus; assembly: GCF_038502225.1. Taxonomy (NCBI): domain Eukaryota; kingdom Metazoa; phylum Arthropoda; class Malacostraca; order Decapoda; family Parastacidae; genus Cherax; species Cherax quadricarinatus. Next base: position 30,009,659 of record NC_091317.1, on the reverse strand, counting down.
CTCATTCTTCGTCTAACAAGTGAATGTAACTTAAGAGTCTTCAATCTTTCTTCATAAGGAAGATTTCTGATGCTATGTATTAATTTAGTCATCCTACGCTGAATGTTTTCTAACGAATTTATGTCCATTTTGTAATACGGAGACCAGAACTGAGCTGCATAATCAAGGTGAGGCCTTACTAATGATGTATAAAGCTGCAGTATGACCTCTGGACTTCTGTTGCTTACACTTCTTGATATAAATCCCAGTAATCTATTTGCCTTATTACGTACGCTTAGGCATTGCTGTCTTGGTTTAAGGTTGCTGCTCACCATAACCCCCAAGTCCTTTTCGCAATCTGTATGGCTAAGTTCTACATCATTTAATTTATAAGTACTAGGGTTATGGACACTCCCAAGCTTCAGAACCTTGCACTTATCTACATTGAACTGCATCTGCCACTTTTCTGACCAAGAATAGAGTTTGTTTAAATCCTCCTGAAGTTCCCTAACATCTACGTTTGAATCAATTATCCTACCTATCTTTGTGTCATCGGCGAATTTGCTCATATCACTAGTAATTCCCTCATCAAGATCATTGATATATATTATAAACAACAACGGGCCCAAGACTGATCCCTGTGGAACGCCACTTGTTACAGATCCCCACTCGGATTTAACCCCATTTATGGACACTCTCTGCTTCCTGTCAGTGAGCCATGACTCGATCCACGAGAGCACTTTTCCCCCAATGCCATGAGCTGCCACTTTCTTTAACAGTCTATGGTGCGGAACTCTATCAAAAGCCTTACTAAAATCTAAGTAAATAATATCAAATTCTTTATTGTGGTCAACAGCCTCAAAAGCTTTACTGAAGAAATTTAATAAATTAGTTGTCGTTTATGTAAATTGTGAACAAGGGCGCAACACTGACCCCTGTGGAACACCGCTTGTGACGTGCACCCTACCCAGGAAAAAAAATTCTCCTCCTGTTCCGTGTGCCTTAAGTTTCCTCAATAGCCTCTGATGTGGAACTCTATCGAAAGCCTTACTGAAGTCCATATACACAATATCATATTCATCACAATGGTCTACCTCCTCAAACACCGTAATGAAAAAAAAAAGTTAGTAAATCCGTAAGACAGAAACTCCCCTTTGTAAAACCGTGCTGAGATTCATTAATCAGTTTATGCCTTTCAAGATCGCTACGAATTACCTCGGCAATTATTGATTTCATAAATTTTCCCATTATGGAGGTAAGGCTTATTGGTCTATAAGGACCTGCCACCTGCCTTGTAAATAGGTATTACATTTGCCATTTTCCGCTTATCCGGCACTATGCCAGTTTGTAGCGATATATTGAAAAGATTAGCCAAAGGTTTGCTAAGTTTCTCTTTACATTCCTTTAAAACCCTTGCAAACAATTCATCAGGACCTGGGGATTTGTTAGGTTTCAATTTTTCTATTTGTCTGACGACCATGTCACTAGTTACCCCAATCGTGAATAGTTTATTATCGTCCTGTTCTACACAATTTATTATTTCTGGAATTTCGCTAGTGTCTTCCTGAGTAAAAACTGAAAATTTCACACATTTCCTTATCATTGTCAGTAATCTGACCTGAGTTACTCTTAAGAGGGCCTGTCTTGTCCCTAATCTTACTTCTGTATACCTGAAAGAGCCCTTTTGGGTTAGTCTTCGAATCCCTTGCGACCTTAGCCTTATAATCCCAATTACTTGTGATCTAAAACCAATGCAACAGTGCATTAGTGTTCGCACTAAAACTTGATGTAATTTGGTGTCTGTGCGATCCGAGAAATATATCCCTGAACTGCATAATCCCGGCCCTCTGTACCTTAATGCACGCGAGAAAAATAGTGCAGAGTGCGGCATAAGTTTCTAATACTGCTGAATAATAACGGTGAAGATTTGAAGCTAATCAGAAGAAGCTTTTACAGGTTACCACATGGATACTAATATCCCGATTTCTTTAATAAAAAATGACAAATTAGGGTATATACAGACTAGCACAAATTTCCACTAAAAAAAACCAGCTTTAAAAGTTTAAAGGCAAAGTGAAAAGGCATTCTGTAGTTCTCTTATAGATCAAAATTCTATAATACGCCAACAATAAGTTTGAAGCAGCTCATAAGTCGCACTATCAAATTACTGACAATTTGGGACTAACACAGGAAAAAATCAAATCAAACTTTTCTCTAAGTAAGACTGACCAGCGATTAGGGTTTAATAACCTAGGCTTTGGATACATAATAAAGACTTGTTTTAATGGCCTTGAAGACACATGTCACGAGTACATAAAAAATACGTCACGTAGATTTAACTTGGGATAACCCATTGAAGGCAACACTGACTTATGATCAGGGGAGATATTCTCCAGATATTTCGCGGAACACAATTTGTTTAATAAAACTGGCAAATTAAAAGGTACGCAACCCAAAATCAAGAATAAGCTTTGTTTGATGAAAACACATCAGCACCAAGTCTAAGGGTGACCAGATGCATTCTTTGCCTATATCATAGAATCTAACAATTACAGGTTGGAGAATTAAGAAACTTGCTTCTACAAAGCCTAAATCTGCAAAATGTTGCATTATTCCATAGGGTGCACCAGCATATAAAGATTGATACTGCCCAGAAGAAGCATACTCTAGATATTTAGCGAAAAATGCTCCTGTACCATTTCAAAATAAAAACTAACAGCACCTACACATTCTACTAACATTGTAAATATTCCTTCAGGTAGGATACATACACGTGTGTTTCTTGCTTGAAGATTACCACAAGAAATTTTCTAAAATTATAGTATGGAAACCAAACTCAAGAATGGCCCATATAAAACCAAGAAGAGGGCATATGCGTATGCCAATTGTTCCATGTGTCTTTCCCTAGCTAGAGGGAAATCGGTTTGAAACTGGTTGAATAAGGCTTTCATAGGTTAAAAACGAAAGTTTTAAAGGAACTTAATGGAAGATATGACAACTATACCTACAGGTAATAACTCCTGCCTCCAACTCTTGTCTGTATATCCTGGTAGGTCTAAATTTTCCCACTTCTCCATGATAAGTCGGGCTTTCTGAAAGAAATTTTAAATGTTATTAATATGTTTCCGTGATGAGTTGGTACTTGACGGAAGTGGTATAGTGATGCCGACAAGTTGTAGGTAAAAAGAACCTACGATGCACTGAACAAAACCTTCCCTTATTAAATGTCTCGATACGTGCATATGTCTTTGACGTACAGCATGGGTTCGTACTTGTTAGTATCGTTCAATATTGGGTATCTTGTCCTCATAACCGCAAGCGATTAGGATCACGATTCCTCTTCCTTTGCCAGCCCTGGCGATGGTGATGCTTTTATGACTAGCTTTCTCAAGGCCTGGATATAACTCATCGGCTGAACTGTCCACGTGCGCTCAGAAACTTTCGCTGAGATGATGCCCAGTTGGAATCCTTCATGAAGCTCCGAATCTTTGGAGTGGTTGTTTCTGGTGACAGTATCACCTAAACGATACCAACACGTGCCAGTCAGTCAGGGAAATACAAGTTAATAACATTAAAATTTTTCTCGCCAAGTCTGACGTATTTTATAGTAGTGAGAACCAGGAGGGAAGCTGGTGTACCTTCTGTCAGGACCACCTAGACCTGTCAGGATATGCGGACTACCTAAGGTATACAGCAGTGCCATACAACGGTGACTTACAGCTATGATTTACAGCAATGACCCCAATAACGGTGACCTACAGTGGTGACGATCTATAGTGGTGACCTACAGCAGTAACCCAAAACGTGAAATTAAAGCCACATAACAGGCTGCAGCTGTCATGAATCATTATCGACCTAATTCCATAAAAGCAGCAGCAGTCTACATCTGCACCAACACCTGTGACTCACTTCACTTACCTAAGTTACTCCTCCTCCCACAACCCCTACCCACTCTCCCTCCCCACAACCTCCTCTCACTCTCCCTCCCCACAACCTCCTCTCACTCTCCCTCCCCACAACCCCTACCCACTGTCCCTCCCCACAACCTCCTGTCACTCTCCCTCCCCACAACCTCTACCCACTGTCTCTCCCCACAACCCCCTCTCAATCTCCCTCCCCATAACCCCTACCCGCTCTCCCTCCCCACAACCTCCTCTCACTCTCCCTCCCCATAACCCCTACCCGCTCTCCCTCCCCACAACCTCCTCTCACTCTCCCTCCCCACAACCCCTACCCACTCTCACTGCCCACAACCACCTCTCACTCTCCCTCCCCACAACCTCCTCTCACTCTCCCTCCCCACAACCTCCTCTCACTCTCCCTCCCCACAACCCCTACCCACTGTCTCTCCCCACAACCCACTCTCAATCTCCCTCCCCATAACTCCTACCCACTCTCCCTCCCCACAACCTCCTCTCACTCTCCCTCCCCACAACCCCTACCCACTCTCCCTTCCCACAACCTCCTCTCACTCTCCCTCCCCACAACCTCCTCTCACTCTCCCTCCCCACAACCGCCTCTCACTCTCCCTCCCCACAACCCCTACCCACTCTCTCTCCCCACAACCTCCTCTCACTCTCCGTCCCCACAACCTCCTCTCACTCTCCCTCCCCACAACCGCCTCTCACTCTCCCTCCCCACAACCCCTACCCACTCTCTCACAACAACCTCCTTTCACTCTCCTTCCCCACAACCCCTACCCACTCTCCCTCTCCACAACCCCTACCCACTCTCTCTCCCCACAACCTCCTCTCACTCTCCCTCCCCACAACCCCTACCCACTCTCCCTCCCCACAACCTCCTCTCGCTCTCCTTCCCCACAACCTCCTCGAACTCTCCCTCCCCACAACCCCTACCCACTCTCTCTCCCCACAACCTCCTCTCACTCTCCCTCCCCACAACCGGCAGCCACTCTCCCTCCCCATAACCCCTACCCACTCTCCCTCCCCACAACCCCTACCCACTCTCCTTCTCCACAACCCCCACCCACTCTCCCTCCCTACAACCCTCATCCACTCTCCCTCCCAACAACCTCCTCTCACTCTCCCTCCCCACAACCCTCATCCACTCTCCCTCCCCACAACCCTCATCCACTCTCCCTCCCCACAACCTCCTCTCACTCCCCCTCCCCACAACCCTCATCCACTCTCCCTCCCCACAACCCTCATCCACTCTCCCTCTCCACAACCTCCTCTCACTCTCCCTCCCCACAACCTCCTCTCACTCTCCCTCCCCACAACCTCCTCTCACTCTCCCTCCCCACATCCTCCTCTCACTCTCCCTCCCCACAACCCTCATCCACTCTCCCTCCCCACAACCTCCTCTCACTCTCCCTCCCCACAACCTCCTCTCACTCTCCCTCCTCACAACCTCCTCTCACTCTCCCTCCCCACAACCTCCTCTCACTCTCCTTCCCCACAACCTCCTCGAACTCTCCGTCCCCACAACCCCTACCCACTCTCTCTCCCCACAACGTCCTCTCAATCTCCCTCCCCACAACCGGTACCCACTCTCCCTGCCCATAACCCCTTCCCGCTCTCCCTCCCCACAACCCCTACCCACTCTCCCTCTCCACAACCCCTACCCACTCTCCCTCCCCACAACCCTCATACACTCTCCCTCCCCACAGCCTCCTCTCACTTTCCCTCCCCACAACCCTCATCCACTCTCCCTCCCCACAACCATCATCCACTCTCCCTCCCCACAACCTCCTCTCACTCTCCCACCCCACAACCTCCTCTCACTCTCCCTCCCCACATCCTCCTCTTACTCTCCCTCCCCACAACCCTCCTCTCACTCTATCTCCCCACAACCTCCTCTCACTCTCCCACCCCACAACCTCCTCTCACTCTCCCTCCCCACATCCTCCTCTTACTCTCCCTCCCCACAACCCTCCTCTCACTCTATCTCCCCACAACCTCCTCTCACTCTCCCTCCCCACAACCCTCATCCACTCTCCTTCCCCACAACCTCCTCTCACTCTCCCTAACCACAACCCCTACTCACTCTCCCTCCCCACAACCCTCATGCACTTTCCCTCCCCACAACCTCCTCTCACTCTCCCTCCCCGAAACCCCTATCCACTCTCCCTCCCCACAACCTCCTCTCACTCTCCCTCCCCACAACCCCTAACCAATCTCCCTCCCCACAACCCTCATCCACTCTCCCTCCCTACAACCCCCACCCAATCCCCCTCCCCACAACCCTCACCCACTCTCCCTCCCCACAACCTACTCTCACTCTCCCTCCCTACAACCTCCTCTCACTCTCCCTTCCCACAACCTCCTCTCACTCTCCCTCCCCACAACCTCTACCCACTCTCCCTCCCCACAACCCCTACCCTCTCTCCCTCCCCACAACCCTCATGCACTCTCCCTCCCCACAAGCCCTACCCACTCTCCCTCCTCACAACCCCTACCCAATCTCCCTCCCCACAACCCTCATCCACTCTCCCTCCCTACAACCCCCACCCAATCCCCCTCCCCACAACCCTCACCCGCTCTCCCTCCCCACAACCTACTCTCACTCTCCCTCCCTACAACCTCCTCTCACTCTCCCTTCCCACAACCTCCTCTCACTCTCCCTCCCCACAACCTCTACCCACTCTCCCTCCCCACAACCCCAACCCACTCTCCCTCCCCACAACCCTCATCCACTCTCCCTCCCCACAAGCCCTACCCACTCTCCCTCCTCACAACCCCTACCCAATCTCCCTCCCCACAACCCTCATCCACTCTCTCTCCCCACAACCCCTACCCACTCTCCCTCCCCACAACAACTACCCAATCTCCCTCCCCACAACCCTCATCTACTCTCCCTCCCCACAACCCCTACTCACTCTCCCTCTCCACAACCCCTACCCACTCTCCCTCCTCACAACCCTCATCCACTCTCCCTCCCCACAACCTCCTCTCACTCTCCCTCCCCACAACCTCCTCTCACTCTCCCTCCTCACAACCTCCTCTCACTCTCCCTCCCCACAACCTCCTCTCACTCTCCTTCCCCACAACCTCCTCGAACTCTCCGTCCCCACAACCCCTACCCACTCTCTCTCCCCACAACGTCCTCTCAATCTCCCTCCCCACAACCGGTACCCACTCTCCCTGCCCATAACCCCTTCCCGCTCTCCCTCCCCACAACCCCTACCCACTCTCCCTCTCCACAACCCCTACCCACTCTCCCTCCCCACAACCCTCATACACTCTCCCTCCCCACAGCCTCCTCTCACTCTCCCTCCTCACAACCCTCATCCACTCTCCCTCCCCACAACCATCATCCACTCTCCCTCCCCACAACCTCCTCTCACTCTCCCACCCCACAACCTCCTCTCACTCTCCCTCCCCACATCCTCCTCTTACTCTCCCTCCCCACAACCCTCCTCTCACTCTATCTCCCCACAACCTCCTCTCACTCTCCCACACCACAACCTCCTCTCACTCTCCCTCCCCACATCCTCCTCTTACTCTCCCTCCCCACAACCCTCCTCTCACTCTATCTCCCCACAACCTCCTCTCACTCTCCCTCCCCACAACCCTCATCCACTCTCCTTCCCCACAACCTCCTCTCACTCTCCCTAACCACAACCCCTACTCACTCTCCCTCCCCACAACCCTCATGCACTTTCCCTCCCCACAACCTCCTCTCACTCTCCCTCCCCGAAACCCCTATCCACTCTCCCTCCCCACAACCTCCTCTCACTCTCCCTCCCCACAACCCCTAACCAATCTCCCTCCCCACAACCCTCATCCACTCTCCCTCCCAACAACCCCCACCCAATCACCCTCCCCACAACCCTCACCCACTCTCCCTCCCCACAACCTACTCTCACTCTCCCTCCCTACAACCTCCTCTCACTCTCCCTTCCCACAACCTCCTCTCACTCTCCCTCCCCACAACCTCTACCCACTCTCCCTCCCCACAACCCCTACCCTCTCTCCCTCCCCACAACCCTCATGCACTCTCCCTCCCCACAAGCCCTACCCACTCTCCCTCCTCACAACCCCTACCCAATCTCCCTCCCCACAACCCTCATCCACTCTCCCTCCCTACAACCCCCACCCAATCCCCCTCCCCACAACCCTCACCCGCTCTCCCTCCCCACAACCACCACTCACTCTCCCTCCCTACAACCTCCTCTCACTCTCCCTTCCCACAACCTCCTCTCACTCTCCCTCCCCACAACCCCTACCCACTCTCCCTCCCCACAACCCCGTCCCACTCTCCCTCCCCACAACCCTCATCCACTCTCCCTCCCCACAACCCCTACCCACTCTCCCTCCTCACAACCCCTACCCAATCTCCCTCCCCACAACCCTCATCCACTCTCTCTCCCCACAACCCCTACCCACTCTCCCTCCCCACAACAACTACCCAATCTCCCTCCCCACAACCCTCATCTACTCTCCCTCCCCACAACCCCTACTCACTCTCCCTCTCCACAACCCCTACCCACTCTCCCTCCTCACAACCCTCATCCACTCTCCCTCCCCACAACCTCCTCTCACTCTCCCTCCCCACAACCCCTGCCCACTCTCCCTCCCCACAACCCCTACCCACTCTCCCTCCGCACAACCTTCACCCACTCTCCCTCCCGACAACCTCCACCCACTCTCCTTCCCCAGAAACTCCACCCACCCTCCCTCCCCACAACCTCCTCTCACTCTCCCTCCCCGCAACCCCTACCCACTCTCCCTCCACACAACCTCCTCTCACTCTCCCTCCCCACAACCCCTACCCAATCTCTCTCCCCACAACCCTCATCCACTCTCCCTCCCAACAACCCCCACCCAATCCCCCTCCCCACAACCCTCATCCACTCTCCCTCCCCACAACCTCCTCTCACTCTCCCTCCCCACAACCACCACTCAATCTCCCTCCCCACAACCCCTACCCACTCTCCCTTCCCACAACCCCTACCCACTCTCCCTCCCCACAACCCTCATCCACTCTCCCTCCCCTCAACCCCTACCCACTCTCCCTCCCCACCACCCCAACCCACTCTCCCCCCCCACAACCCCTACCCACTCTCCCTCCCCACAACCCCTACTCACTCTCCTTCCCCACAAACCCTACCCACTCTCCCTCCCCACAACCCTCATCCACTCTCTCTCCCTACAACCTCCTCTCACTCTCCCTCCCCACAACCCCTGCCCACTCTCCCTTCCCACAACCCCTACCCACTCTCCCCCCCACAACCTCCACCCACTCCCTCCCGACAACCTCCACCCACTCTCCTTCCCCAGAAACTCCACCTGCTCTCCTTCCCCACAACCTCCACCCACTCTCCCTCCCCCAACCTCCACCCACTCTCCCAACCCATAACCTCCACCCACTCTCCCTCCCCGCAACCTCCACCCACTCTTCCTCCCCAGAAACTCCACCCACTCTACCTCCCCACAAACTCCACCCACTCTCCCTCCCCACAAACTCCACCCACTCTCCCTCCTCACAACCTCCATCCACTCTCCCTCCCCACAACCTCCACCCACTCTCCCTCCCCACAATCTCCACCACACTCTTCCTCCCCAGAAACTCCACCCACTCTACCTCCCCACAACCTCCACCCATTCTCCCTCTCCACAACCTCCACCCACTCTCCCTCCCCACAACCTCTACCCACTCTTCCTCCCCAGAAACTCCACCCACTCTACCTCCCCACAAAGTCCACCCACTCTCCCTCCCCAGAAACTCCACCCACTCTCCCTCCCCACAACCTACTCCCAGTCTCCCTCCCCACAAACTCCACCCACTCTCCCTCCCCACAAATTCCACCCACTCTTCCTCCCCAGAAACTCCACCCACTCTCCCTCCACACAAACTCCACCCACTCTCCCTCCCCACACCCTACTCCCACTCTCCCTCCCCACAACCTACTCCCACTCTTCCTCCCCACAAACTCCACCCACTCTCCCTCCCCACAACCCCTACCCACTCACTCCCCACAATCTCCACCCACTCTCCCTCCCCACAAACTCCACCCACTCTCCCTCCCCACAAACTCCACCCACTCTCCCTCCCCACAAATTCCACCCACTCTTCCTTCCCAGAAACTCCACCCACTCTACCTCCCCACAACCTCCACCCACTCTCCCTCCCAACAACCTCCACCCACTCTTCCTCCCCAGAAACTCCACCCACTCTACCTCCCCACGAACTCCACCTACTCTCCCTCCCCACAAACTCCACCCACTCTTCCTCCCCACAACCTACTACCACTCTCCCTCCCCACAAACTCCACCCACTCTCCCTCCCCACAAATTCCACCCACTCTTCCTCTCCAGACACTCCACCCACTCTACCTCCCCACAAACTCCACTCACTCTCCCTCCCCACAATCTCCACCCACTCTCCCTCCCCACAATCTCCACCCACTCTCCCTCCCCACAACCTCCACCCGCTCTCCCTCCCCACAATCTCCACCCACTCTCCCTCCCCACAACCTCCACCCACTCTCCCTCCCCACAATCTCCACCCACTCTCTCTCCCCACAATCTCCACCCACTCTCCCTCCCCACAATCTCCTCCCACTCTACCTCCCCACAACCTCCACCCACTCCCTACCCACAACCGCCACCCACTCTCCCTCCCCACAATCTCCACCCACTCTCCCTCCCCACAACCTCCACCCACTCCCCACAACCGCCACCCACTCTCCCTCCTCATAACCTCTACCCACTCATTCCTTCAAACAACCTCCATCCTTCTCTCCACCCTCAGCCTCTCTCTCTCTCTCTCTCTCTCTCTCTCTCTCTCTCTCTCTCTCTCTCTCTCTCTCTCTCTCTCTCTCTCTCTCTCTCTACATGTAACTGACACTTATTAAGAAGACACTACACCTACTCACTTCACATGTTGAGTTAACTAGAATATTTCCTATAATTTCAAAATACAAATCTCGTAAATTTATTGTCGAATATGCGGGTTTATTCACTTATAAAGAAAACGGGAAATGATGAAAACATCTGCGAGTTAGTTTTAATTTGATCATCTGAATTGAAGCATTTAATGTCTTTGTTGTGAGAAAGTGTTCCAAATGCGATTTAGCGAAGGAAACAATGATAGTTGATTGGGAGATACCATTGGAAGGGCTCGTGTCAGAGTGAAACAACTGATAGTTTCCTGTCTTGTAGTATAAATGTAGCTTTTAGCATGTAAAACTGAACTAGGCGAGTGATTCTCGAGTACATTATTCTTTATAAACGTCAGTAAGGTAGCCCATATCTCTCCTGGGTCAGATTTCAGCCAAGGAAATAACCCAGGGATATCCCTATATAATTATGAGTAATATTAAAAAAGAAATAAAAAGTCTACCAGCTAAGTTATAAGACAGGACGCTGAAATTCTTTAAAAAAAGCCTCTCCCTGGTGGCCGAGCTTCGTCTCGTCCAGCTGGTCTACGGTTCCAGGCTGTCTTCGTGCATGTAATTACTTATTTTTAAAATATAAAAAAAAAATTAAAAAAGAAATGAAGTAGTGAGGACAATAATGAGAGATAAGGCATAGTGAGAAGAATATTAATGAGTGGGAAGAAAAATGTTAGCAGGCGAGAGGTTTTTATAGTACACGAATGACATGCGGAAAGTAGAACATATGGGAAATAAGACATTGAGAGTGGTGAGGGAGTACAAAGGGAGAACAAATAAGTGAATAAGGTAAAGTAAGCAAATTCTGCTGAGAATAAGAAACAGTTTTATGGTGTGAATAAGTTAAGAGCCTGGGGAGTAAATGGTCTTGGTGGTTAAGAACGACAGTGATGTTTGACGGGAAAATGGGGCGGGGAGCGAGAGGCTATATTTTGAGGACTTATCTGACGTTGATGAAACGGAGGCAGAGATATCTTGCACAGGACAAGGGTGAATAAGATCTGACAAGGACAAGTAACTAGATTTATTTCGGCACAAGTTTACACAAGTTTTGGATTGTTATAGTCTTATATAGTAACATATTTGTAAATTGCCTAAGATAACCCAAAATGTCAGACGAAGTGACTTATCTTGATTAGGGTCCATGGAAGTCAGAGGTGACTGAGGGCAGAAGGAACGCTGTAAATCCTCTGGTTGAGACAGCATAAGACTGAGATGTAACAGCAGGTGGGGATATATTATTGCGCATTTGATTTGTTCGAAATATGCATGAAATTAAATAAGGTACCTAGGGAGTGACAGAGCATGCATAGTTCCTTTTATATAAAGGAATGAATATAACTTAAAGTTAAGATTTGCAGGAAAATAAGCCTGTTGAGCATACCAGGTCAAGTCAGTCAAAAGTGGCCTTTCTAAACCTGTAATGCCCGAAATGCCTGGCCATGCTAGGTGTTCTAGTGGTACACTGTAATTATTATTTTACTACATGTAAACCACACAATAACCAAATTCTGTAAACTCAGCATTGTAATCCTTATAGAGAATAAACTCTGAATTTGAATTTGAATTGTTACAAGGAAACCAAAATCGATAACGGTCTACATAAAAGTGAAAAGATGGCATTTGTACATGCTAATTGTTCCATCAACCTTCCTCAAGTTATGATCTACTACGATTGAAAGTTAACTTGATTAAGTGTTCTGAAGTTACCAAGAAAAGTTTTGGAGGAAGTTAGTGGATGATGCTAGTTATCAACATTTCTCTATTTACAGTTTTATACAGTCCTATAAAAAAACAGTAATTTTGTTTTAAAGAAATTCTAACTTAATATAATTTCTTCAATAAAACTTCAATAAAACTGCCAAACTGTCACCCACTCAGTCAAAATTCAAGAGAAAATTCTCTACAGTTAACACAGATCAGCATTATTACTATAAACAAAAAGAAGCGCTAAACCTACTAGGGTCATGCAGCACTATTAAAATAGACCAATATTTAGTGTTTGACGATGATCAAAAGAAGCATTTTCTACTTACCTGAAAACTAATTTCTTTCATAAAACTGAGAAATTAACATTTACACATCGATGTAAGAATGCCAAACTTGGTTTTTAATAAATCCATCAATGCTGAAAGACCGAGCCTATCAGTGTCTAGTTATTGCTTGGAAGTCCCTAGTGGGTTTAGCGCGTGCTTCTCATTATAATACTACTACTACTAATAATAATAATAATAACAATGCTCAGAATTCACTGGTCACAGGACACCGGTACATGCCAGTAGTCGCATGAATTTTGTCCTAGTTACCGTACACCAGCATTCAAAATTTGAAACCTATCGAATGAGGCTTTCTCGTGTTATGAAAGAAAGGAAAAAGAAAATTAGAAGATTTAATTCAAGGCGCACCTTCGTGGTACCTTTAACCATGAAAGATTCCTAATAACTTAATCAAGTTTTATTAATTTTTAGTTTTAAATTATATAGGCAAGTACTGGACTGGACTATGATAACAGAGTTGTTGTTGAGCAGCTTTCAAAAATATGTCAACATCCAATACAAGAACTAGTTCGTTTTACTTTCATCCTCATTTGAACACATGTGCTTGTTGATGTTTGTAAATATATAAATTATTCTGGTATCTCGTGTTTGACTTGCAGAGTTTTAAACCCTGGTCATACTAAAGTGAAAGATCAGCCGTACTAATTCTTTCATTAAAAGTAAAATTAATTTTTCTGTTACTTTATCATATATGTACGTACCCAGGTTGTGTACACAAACATTAAAAACTATTATAATATATGTACGTACCCAGGTTGTGTACACAAACATTAAAAACTATTATAATATATGTACGTACCCAGGTTGTGTACACAAACATTAAAAACTATTTCACACGACATATAACCTTTTATCATTTGGCAATATAACAAGCGGCATCTATTTATTATTAATTCTAAATAAGAATTTATATACATCATTTTAGATAATTGGGAGGAATTTTCTAGTCGACTTAAAAAAAATTATCTTTGAGAGAAACGTTGTTAAATAAAGGCTTTGCTATAAGTATCTTCGTATTTATGCGTTTGTGTTACCGAGTCTCAGAGTTTATCCTTAAATGGAATATAAACATTCCGGTCTTCGTACACCATACTGCTAGTAGGTCTACCATAACCTCCAGCTGTCTCACAGACATTGCCTTTATTAGAGGTTTTCACAAAGACAAGGTTATAGATTAGGAGCCATTTTTACTAACACGAGTACCTGAAACTGCTTCATTTGGCAATTTCCATAGATCCACTCCTCCTCAACTAGGTTTGACATGTTTTTATTTCAATAAGATAAAAATTATTCCCTTACCTGACAGATGAAAACGCCTTGGTCAGGAGCATCGGGTACGAGAGGAACGGGTCGCTGAGTCTCTTCCAGCAGTGCCAGGTCGAATTTGGACCACATCCCCATGAAGTTCCACCCGTTAACCCCTATTACGAAGTCTGTGGTATCATTGTAACTGTCAGTAGGAGTTTGGGTGTCAGCTAAGCTTTTATATAGGGGATCACTTTCTTGTGCTATGTTCAGAGCTCTGGGAGCACTTTGGTTTTCTTCGTTCACAGCTTGAAGAACAATTTGGCCTCTTTCAAGAGCACTTTCATTCGTTACATTTAAAACATGGGTGACACTCTGGTTTACTGCGTTTTGAGCTTCGACAACACTTTGGCCTGATGCGTTCTCAGCTTTAAAAATACTTACACTGATATCTTCTTCTGAGGAAGCCTCAGAGCTGCCCCTAAAGCGGTGATCGTGGTTGTGGGTGTTATTCTGAGAAATATTTCCTGCAGCACTATAAACGTTAGAATTCTTAATGGCCTTCACATCATTCTGAGACAAGCAGGCAGTCGGCAACATTGAGAAAAACAAAATGAGGAACATCCACTTGTGCGATGGCATCTCGACACTTCCAATCATCACTACTGGCTTGCCTTTGTTATGCCTTTCTTAAGAATGGCTGGTTTTATTTTCTCGAGATAAAGGACCAAATTGTTTTGATAATTCCTGTAATGAAAGGAGAGCAAAGATGATGAAATATTATAAGAAGCAGAACTAAGAGTAATCACTGAGGAGCAAGAATACTGAGTCACCTAAAAGGAAGCTGCTTCTGCCTACTTCCACACGAAAAGGACATTGTGTTGCCTAAAAGAGGAAAACAAGAATGCTCAAACTAAACTTCGAGAAGTGAGGTTATGGCTGGGAAGGGAAAAAAAAAGTCTATTGAGGAAAGGAGGTAGGAGGCTTACTACAGTTCCGAGGGCCAGGAGTTACATCACGAGGGGGCCTATAGTGTAGTCCTGTTTTCAGTTCTATCATCTATTATAATACTTGTAGGTATTAGAGGTTAAACGACTTGGATTGATGTTGATCTTCAGTATACAATATTATCATCATTTTGTCTTGTATAATTAAATAACAAGTTTCAATAACTGTTATCAGTACTTCATACACTAGTGTACTGAGATTCTTTACTAAATGAGAAATTAATATATAACACATGTACCAGATAATTGTTTCTGCTTTTTCATATAATGCATTTAATTTTATCAATATAAAATTTCATTAATAATACTAATAAATAAACATCAATGATACAAAAATTCCTTAAAATGTGATGGATTACAAGAAAGGTAAGTGATATAAAATTCCCTTAAAACACGATAAATAACAAAAAATAGTTACTATCCATCTTTACCAATAAGTCAAGCAGAGTCTAGCTACGCACAAACTATTTTCTTCCTAATTGCTCTTCACTTTTTTTTTAAACATTTAATATACTGTCAATATGTATTTCTAGTTTTTTTCAGCCTATTAGGCCAAGCACTCACTTGTCAGTTTGATCACCTGTGTAGCAGTAGGAGTTTAAACACAGGTCACTGCTTGGTATGCCATGTTTACAGACAATCGTCTGCACAAAGGTTATTAAGGCTGCAGTATACCTGTTCACCACCAGTTTAACTCGAGTTTTTCATACAAGAACTTGTTTTAATAAAAGCGTTCAATCCGCAAACGTTCACTACAGATTTACGAACGTAAATTTTTATTACAAATCCGTTGGTCACAATGCACATTTCTTAATCATAATATTTTTATTAATAAGTTCATTTTGTTCACTGTAATTCATTGCACACATACAGAATATCTTTGTTGTTTAAACGTTGAAATAGAACAATAATGAGAGTTGAGAGCGTGTGTCTGGCTCTAACTATAATGTTGATACCTCTTGCTCTATCACCACCGGGAACCCCTATGTCTCTCATTGCCATGGGTTACCTTTCATTATCCATTTCATCATCTAAACTCCTGTTTCTTTGGTATATATATATTATTTTCAAATTAGTTACGCATGCTTCCACTTACGAACAAAAGATTTCAGTTACTAAAACTTAGAATCATTCTTTACAAAGAATAAAAATGGACAGGAAAACTGCCAATGTGTAGCACCGTGAGCCAACACAGGTGTGAGGAACACCTGCTGAAGGAGACAGGTAGACGAGGTGAATTAGGCACACACAACTACAGCACTTGTTTGCCCCAAATTTTTGACCTTCCGGGTCAGTTTTGTCCCAGATTTAGATCTCCGGTTTATTTGTGTTTGGCTTCCCCGGCTCTGTTTGGCGCCGAGTCTATTTCACGGTTTATCATTGTTGTCAGTTTTTTTTTTTACTGTATTTTCAAGTAACTATGGATTTATCTTGACTGGGTGTTGGTCCAGAGTAGAGGACGGTCACTGGTGGTGCCGGGTAACCGCAAGGAGAAGACCCGGGCCAGCACTCGTCCAGGCAGACTTACATGAAACAGGCCATAGGTGGCTTTTAGAGATGAGCCAGACCAATATACTGCCCAAAGGAGACAAACCGTGTATCTCTTTCTCGGCTGCGCCTCCAGAGCATCTCACCAGCCAGCGGCAAGGCGTCTTCAAGTGAGGCACCCAGAAAATCTTGTAGTTTCCGATGAGCGGTCCACACTGCTGAGCCTCCTTCAGCCTCCACGGCCTTATCCGGACAACTAGGCCTCACACATTCAAATTCAAATTCAAAGTTTATTCTCTATAAGGATTACAATGCTGAGTTTACAGAATTTGGTTGTTGTATTGTTTACATGTAGTAAAATAATAATTACAGAGTGTACCACTAGAACACCTAGCATGGCTAGGCATTTCGGGAAGACTTAAATTAAATTATGAGGTAAGTTGGTATTATGGCTAAGTGACTAAATACTGGTTTGTGAGTTTAGCAATGTGAATGCTTTTGATTTGGCACAGTACATAGTTTCATTATTGGAGTATCACAGGCCAACTTATGACTAGTTAAGATTCATTATTTTGAGATTGAGATTGATATTTCTGTTTATGGTCAAATGGGTGAGTGAAAGTGTGAACCACCAGGTGGTATTCGTGTAATTAGTTGACGAGGTGTATCAGGAAGATAAGATGGTTTCTGATGGTAGTTTTGAAGGTGATGAATGTGTCTGCAGTTTTAGAATTTTCAGGTAGGGTGTTCCAGATTTTAGGGCCTTTGGCATACATTGAATTTTTGTAAAGGTTTAGTCGGACACGGGGAATGTCATAGAGATGTTTGTGTCTGGTATTGTGCCTGTGGGTTCTGTCGCAACTATCAAGAAAGCGTTTGAGGTCAAGGTTAATATTGGAATTTAAGGTCCTGTAGATGTAGATTGCACAGTAGTAAGTGTGGATGTACTGAACAGGGAGTAAGTTTAGATCTATGAAGAGTGGGGGGGGGGGGGGTTTTGCCAGGGATGGGATTTAGTGATTATTCTTACTGCGGCTTTTTGTTGGGTTATTATTGGCTTTAGGTGTGTTGCCGCAGTTGAACCCCAAGCACATATAGCATAGGTGAGGTATGGATATATAAGTGAATGGTATAGTGTGAGAAGGGCAGTTTGTGGCACGTAGTATCGTATCTTGGAGAGGATCCCAACCGTTTTGGATACTTTTTTGGTTATGTGTTGGATATGGGTGCTGAAGTTCAGGTTGTTGTCGAGGTATAGGCCTAGGAATTTGCCCTCATTATGTCTGGCAATTAGAGTGTTGTCGATCTTAATGTTAATTTGTGCATCTCCTGCTCTGCTACAAAACATAATGTAGTAGGTTTTGTCAGTGTTAAGCGTAAGTTTATTGGCTGTCATCCAAGTCGATATTTTGATCAGCTCCTCATTAACAATGGTGTTGAGGGTGGCAAGATTAGGGTGAGAGAAGACATAAGTCGTGTCGTCAGCAAAGAGAATGGGGTTCAGGTGTTGAGATACGTTTGGAAGATCATTGATGTATATGAGGAAGAGCAGGGGACCAAGGACACTTCCCTGCGGAACTCCAGTATCAAGTGGCTGTGTTGTTGATGCTGTGTCTTTAATGGTGACATACTGATACCTATTAGTAAGGTAAGATTTGAAATATGCAAGCGCATGGCCTCTTATACCATAATGGTCAAGTTTGTGGAGTAGGATGTCGTGGTCTACTGTGTCAAAAGCTTTTCTTAGGTCAATAAAAATTCCTAGTGGATATTCCTTATTTTCCAATGCTGTGTAAAGCAGATCTAGCATTTTTATGATTGCATCGTTAGTGCTTTTATTTTTCCTGAATCCAAATTGGCAGGGGTTGAGTATGTTTTGTGCCGTTATAAATGAATATAGTCTCCTGTGCACGAGTTTCTCAAAGATTTTGGATAGCAATGGAAAGTTTGATATTGACCTATAGTTGTTTAAGTCTGTAGGGTCACCACCTTTATGTATTGGTGTAACCCTTGCCATCTTGAGTAGTTTCGGGAAGGTGCTAGTTTCTAGTGACTTGTTAAAAAGTAATGAGATAGCATGCGAGAGGACATGGGCCGCTCTCTTGTACAATAATGGTGGGACATGAGACAGATTCCCTGAGTTATTTTTAAGTGACTTTATAATCTCGGTGACTTCCATGGGCTCAGTTGGAGCAAGATAGAAGGAATTTGGGAAATTCCCATCTAGGTAGTCCCCGGCATGGGCATTGGTGCGTGGGATTTTATTGGCGAGATTAGAACCTATGGTTGAGAAGAAGTCGTTTATCTTGTTAGCTGTGTCAGTGGGATGTAGTGGTGTTTCATTAGGTTTAGTTAGGGCAATATTCTTGGGTTTTTTCAGTTTTGGGGTCCCTAGACTCTGAGAGAGTGTTTTCCAGGTCTTTTTATATCTCCTCTTGTGTCAGTGAATCTACTGGAGTAGTATAGTTGTTTGGCTTTCTTTATTACTTTGGTGAGGACTGATGAATAGTGTTTAAGAATATCTTTGTGTATTAAGCCCTGTCTATATTGCTTTTCATATTGGTGTTTCTTATCAATGGATTTCAGAATGGTGCTGGTTAGCCATGGGCAACCAAGCCGTTTGTTTGTGATCTGTTTCATTTTTATAGGACAATGTTTGTTGTATAGTCTAAGTAATTTGTTAAGAAAAATATCTGTCCAGTCATCAATACCATTGGCCTTGGAGAATTCTGTAGGCCAGTCAACAGTCTCTAGGTCAGCTGTGAACTTCCTTATTGAGGCCTCATCATGGAGTCTAAATGAAACTTTGTTGTATTCAAGTGGTGGTTTACTAATGTTTGTCAAGAGGAGGGTAGGGTAGTGGTCTGTAGTGCTATCTGTGATTATCCCTGATTTAAGGGGGGCTAGTATATTGGTCCATATGTGGTCTATTATGGTTGCACTCATTTCAGTGAGCCTGGTTGGTTTAGTTATTGTTGGTATGAGAAGTGTGTTGTTCATATTGTTGATGAAATCAGTTACAGGCTGATCATCTAGTAGGCCAAGGTTGATGTTGAAGTCTCCAGCTAAGAGAAGGTGATGCTTATTCATTTGTCTGTTTGTTATTAGTGCCTTTAGTTTCTCACTGAAATTTGGGATGTTTGTGTGGGGTATCCGGTAAATGGCACCGATTGTTATAGGCGTCTTAAGGTTTTTTACAGTAAAATTAGCAAAAATGTATTCTCCATATTCATCACTAAAGCAAGTGGTGCTAATACAAGATAATTGGTTTATCTGGAGTTTATCTGGAGAGAGTTCCGGGGGTCAACGCCCCCGCGGCCCGGTCTGTGACCAGGCCTCCTTAGGTCAGTGTCCCAGGATGCGACCCACACCAGTCGACTAACACCCAGGTACCCATTTTACTGATGGGGAACATAGACAACAGGTTGAAAGAAACACGTCCAATGTTTCTACTCTGGCTGGGAATCGAACCCAGGCCCTCACCGTGTGAAGCGAGAGCGTTAACCACTAGAGTAATAGATTGCAAAACCACCCCAACTTGGTATGGTCTGCAGTTGTGGATTGCTGTATATCCTGGTAGAGGGTAGATATCTATTATGTCCTGCTTAAGCCAGGTCTCAGTAAGAATAATGCAGGAGAAGGGTGTCTTTAGTGATTCAAGGAGTGCCAGGAGGTCATCATAGTGTTTGCTTAAGGACCTGATGTTGTAGTTAAGTACTGATAGACTTTTAGCATTGTTTAGGATAGTGCTGGCTTGTGATGCTGTGTAGTAAAGGCAGTTACTTTCCAATAGGTTTTGATTGTGTGTCAGATTATGGAGGTTTAGATCAGGGTCAACGTGATCAATCATCTTCTAGGTTTAAATTATGGTTATTTATATCCTGGTTGTGGGTTGAGTTTTAGTACTGATATCTGTAGTGGTGGGAAGTTTGGACAAGTATATAGCTATAGCATTTTGGTCATCTAGAGTATAGTCACTACTACACATAATGAAGTTGATGTTGTCTATGTGTTGTGCTGGAATGAGCTAAAGTACAACTAGGTATAAACTAATAATATAAAAATACAAATTAAAAATAGCACAAGACTCTCACTTGTAATTGCACTAAGGTCTAATGTAATGACTTTGGTATAGTCTATGTATTGAGCTAGAATGAGCTATAGTACAACTAGGTTTAATCTAATAATATAAAAATACAAATTAAAAATAGCACCAGGCTCTCACTAGTAATTACACTATGGTCTAATATAATGAATTTGGTATTGACTATGTATTTAGCTAGAATGAGCTATAGTACAACTGAGTTTAATCTAATATAAAAAAGGCACAAGACTCTCAATTGTAATTGCACTAAGGTCTTATATAAGTTGTTTACAAGAATTAGAGTATAACTAGATTTAAATTGACAAGATAAAATATGCAAGTTAAGGTAGCAAAATAATAAAAAAAAGTAGAAAAAAAAATATATGAAGTAGTTGGTACTAGTTAGCAAAAGATAGTTAAGGGCCTTGAACAATAATATAATTGAAATATACACTAATTGCACACACAATATAGTCACTAAGATATGAAAACAATCTTGGAATAGGACTTATAATATAAACTTATAATATAAAAATACAAATTGAAATGGTACTTGCAATTGCACTAGAGTCTGGTATAGGTTGTTGACAAGATCAAGAGTATAACTAGATTTAAATTGACAAAATAAAATTCACAAATTAAAGTACCAAAAGAATAATAAGTAAAAAATAACAATGGCAATATCTTGGTTATAATATGATAGTAAGATGGTAGACAGGTACACAGGTACACAGGTACACAGATACACAGGTACACAGGCACACAGGTACACAGGTACAAAGGATAATATAAAGGTTGGAGTTGAATATACAAACTTGGAAATTTGGCAACAAAATGTTATGGGAAGTATAAAATAATGATTAATGTACAAAAGTAAAATTGACTGATAGTAAATATGGTGTTTAATAAAATTTTAGTAAGTAATAATGATTACAAAATAAGTGAAAAAGTAATGTTTATTTCTTTCAAAATTGCACTGGTAGTTATACTTGAGGTTATTTGGCAGTACAAGGTAATTAAGAGTACTCTAAGATAGTAAATGTGGTATTAAAACTGGTTAAGGTAATTAGACAAGTAATGGTTATTAAATGATGTCAAAAATGTTAAGAGTATTGATAGTAAAAATGGTAATTATTAATTTTAGTAAGTAATATCAATTGATAGTATTTAAAAAAATAGGTAGTAATATGGACAGAGAAAGTATCGATTCAGCTAATATTTAAGCAAACAATAGTAAATAAGAAAATTAGATAAGGTGACTTATGCTTACAAGTAAGACTCGTTTGTAAGATGGGAGTCCTGATCCTCCTTCAGGTACAACAAGTCAAGTATCTCCTCACAGTCAGTACATCCACTTCTTCACCACTCCTTACAAATAAAGAAAAACACATTTTTTATCCCGGAGTACACGGATCGGACGAAATTCAAATCTATGGCAAGCCAATCCTAATTTTAAGACTGGCTTACCATGGATATGAATCCTCTCCACTCAAATGAGTTGTTTGCAATCGTCATATGACGATTTTGTAGACAGCCTGTACTGTCTCCACAGACAGCCTATTGGTGGGAAGCGGTGGTCACAGCAGTTGTGTTTGCCTGGAGAGAGGAAGGAAGGGATGAAGTCATCTTTACTTCATCACCCCATGCAAGAAGCATCTGTCTCTCAACGAGATATCCTGATGTCGTGTCTGCACGTTTCAGCATCCAGACACAGGTACAAGCAGGATCCAGCCGAAATTTACTGGATTTCTTTGAGAATTGTAAGTGGCGTCCCAGTAACCCCACACTACAGCATCCCACGCTGTTTCTCAAGTCACGTGTTCAGCATCACTTGTATGTTCTGCTGTTGTCAGCTCAGCACAGCTATTTCAGCAAGCCAGAGGTGAGTTTTGTGGTGATTTCTGCATCCAGTGTGAGTTTCTCCACGTGTTTGTAGGAGGGAGAGGAAGCGGCCGTTTCCTTGCCTCACCCACGTTCGCCCTACTCACACCTCACCAGCCTACCGCCACTATGTGCAACACTCCCTCTGCTGCGTTTTCTACATAGATCAGCCACATAGATCAGCAAGCCACATGGATCAGCAAGCCACGTGGATCAGCAAGCCATGTGGATCAGCATGTCACGTAGATCACGACACCACATGGATCCCGACGTCACATGGGGTGTGGGCGATGTCACATGGATCTACAAGCCACGTGGGTTACCAAGCCAGATGTCCCAGGCCTCATGCGGTGGTCTGTTGCCCACATCACATTGACGTCACCGATGTTGCTGCCCGACTTCACATCACCCACGATGTTGCCCGACTTCATGACGTCACGATGTCTGCCTCACATCACCTCGAGATGTCTGCTGACGTCACAGTGCTGCTGACGTCACGCCTGACATCACATGATGTCACATCGAGTGTTTCTAGTAATTATTTCAGTATTTTCGAGAAGATTGAGAGAAGATATATGTCGTGTGTTAATTAATTCCTCTCAGTCAGTGTTTTCACATGTTAGTGTATAGCTTAGTGTCAGTTTTGTGCACAGAAAAGCATCATTTGCTAGTTAAGCCATGTTGTACTGCATGTACTGCGGGTGTGTGTGTAAAGTGTTCTGTGTGTCCAGTGGTCTGCGGTCAGACCCCTTGTGTAGCACCACTGTGCTAAGTCACCCGGTGTGACCAGTGCATTTGACAGATGTTATCAGTCAGCTCTGAGCCCGAGCCCCCTTGTACAGAAAGCTCTTATGCTCGTCGCTCGTGATGTTCTGCAGAATCGTACCTGCTACAATTCCCATTGAGATTTGTTTCATTTCACCTCCAGACCTTCAGAGTGCAGTTATATGTAGAGAAACAAGTCTGGGGACGCTTAGACTAACCTCTGCTATAACTCCAACTGCCGAGAGAATGACACTCATCAAGCCGCAGTTAGCCCTGTCGGCAGGTGCTGTGTCAGCCCTGTGTCACAAGCTTCAGTGAGCAGCCTGCACAAAGAAGATGTCACTTTAACTGCTAGCTCGCTCACTGCAGTCTGGTGTATGATGTTATGACTCCCAGATGTTTCACCCAGTTGTCTCTACCATGACTCGCTCCACGACTCGCTCCACGCTCATCGGCAGTGACAGCCCAGCGACAGTACCAGTCGAGAAGTGTCCTTCTGAGTCACTTGCCAGAAGTCCTGCCCAGTTGCCGAGTTTTGTCAATGCCTCACTCGAGGGCACAAGCATGTCGTGCCCCAGGTTGAGTGAAAACCTGCAGCGACTCCTACTATGACTGCTTCACCATTCCAGAGGAGACTGTACCCTGTTACGTCACAGCTCAGCCGCAGCTATGTCTCCTGTGTTGCAGTATCTGTCCAGGCGCAGGAAGGTGTGCAGTAATGCCCATCGACTCTCAGTGCCTTTGACCACGATGTTCAGCACACCCCACATGCTTTTTTCTTCCCTCCCTGTAGGAAGTTTTTTTTTTCATGTGTAATGCCTCAAATGATGTAGTGGAAGTTTTAGCAGTAAAGATCGAGAACCAAAACCTAGTCATTGTGGTAGTCTACAAGCCTCCGGATGCAACATCCCAGCAATTCCAGGAACAGCTGTTAAAAATTGACCACTGTCTGGAAAATCTTCCAGCTCCTGCACCCAACATCTTGCTCCTGGGGGATTTCAACTTAAGGCACCTAAAATGGAGGGATATAGCAAATAATGTTGTTGCAGTAATAACACCAGGAGGCAGCTCTGATGAAAACTCACACTCACACAAGCTTTTAAATCTCTGCACAAAATTCAATTTAAACCAGCAAATAATAGAGCCTACTAGACTGGAGAATACACTAGACCTCATCTTCACTAACAATGATGATCTGATAAGAAATGTCACCATATCAAAAACAATATACTCAGATCACAACATAATTGAGGTTCAGACATGTATGCGCAGAGCCCCAGACCGACATAATGAGATTAGTCACGAGGGTGCATTCACCAAATTCAACTTCAATAACAAAAACATAAAGTGGGACCAAGTAAACCAAGTCCTAACCGATATAAGCTGGGAAGATATACTAAGCAACACAGACCCCAACTTATGCCTAGAACAGATTAACTTGGTGGCACTCGATGTATGCACAAGGCTTATTCCTCTAAGAAAAAGGAGGAGTAGATGTAAAATAGAGACAGGCGCTCCCTTTACAGGCGACGGAAAAGAATAACAGAGCGGCTAAAAGAGGTCAATATATCTGAAATGCGTAGGGAGACACTGGTCAGAGAAATAGCAAGCATCGAACTTAAGCTAAAGGAATCTTATAGGAGTCAGGAATCACGGGAAGAACTAAAAGCCATAAATGAAATCGAAAGAAACCCAAAGTATTTTTTCTCCTATGCCAAATCAAAGTCGAGAACAACGTCCAGTATTGGGCCCCTACTTAAACAAGATGGGTCCTACACAGATGACAGCAAGGAAATGAGTGAGCTACTCAAGTCTCAATATGACTCAGTTTTTAGCAAGCCGCTAACCAGACTGAGAGTCGAAGATCAAAATGATTTTTTTATGAGAGAGCCACAGAATTTGATTAACACAAGCCTATCCGATGTTATCCTGACGCCAAATGACTTCGAACAGGCGATAAATGACATGCCCATGCACTCTGCCCCAGGGCCAGACTCATGGAACTCCGTGTTCATCAAGAACTGCCTTTACCATCCTATGGAGAGGGAGCATGGACACGAGGGTCGTCCCACAGTTACTAAAAACAACAGACATAGCCCCACTCCACAAAGGGGGCAGTAAAGCAACAGCAAAGAACTACAGACCGATAGCACTAACATCCCATATCATAAAAATCTTTGAAAGGGTCCTAAGAAGCAAGATCACCACCTATCTAGAAACTCATAAGTTACACAACCCAGGGTAACATGGGTTTAGAACAGGTTGCTCCTGTCTGTCTCAACTATTGGATCACTACGACAAGGTCCTAGATGCACTAGAAGACAAAAAGAATGCAGATGTAATATATACAGACTTTGCAAAAGCCTTCGACAAGTGTGACCATGGCGTAATAGGACACAAAATGCGAGCTAAAGGAATAACATGAAAAGTCGGTCGATAGATCTATAATTTCCTCACTAACAGAACACAGAGAGTAGTAGTCAACAGAGTAAAGTCCGAGGCAGCTACGGTGAAAAGCTCTGTTCCACAAGGCACAGTACTCGCTCCCATCTTGTTCCTCATCCTCATATCCAACATAGACAAGGATGTCAGCCACAGCACTGTGTCTTCCTTTGCAGATGACACCCGAATCTGCATGACAGTGTCTTCCATTGCAGACACTGCAAGGCTCCAGGTGGACATCAGCCAAATCTTTCAGTGGGCTGCAGAAAACAATATGAAGTTCAACGATGAGAAATTTCAATTACTCAGATATGGTAAACACGAGGAAATTAAATCTTCATCAGAGTACAAAACAAATTCTGGCCACAAAATAGAGCGAAACACCAACGTCAATGACCTGGGAGTGATCATGTTGGAGGATCTCACCTTCAAGGACCATAACATTGTATCAATCGCATCTGCAAGAAAAATGACAGGATGAATAATGAGAACCTTCAAAACTAGGGAGGCCAAGCCCATGATGACACTCTTCAGGTCGCTTGTTCTATCTAGGCTGGAATATTGCTGCACACTAACAGCACCTTTCAAGGCAGGTGAAATTGCTGACCTAGAAAATGTACAGAGAACCTTCACGGCGCGCATAACGGAGATAAAACACCTCAATTACTGGGAGCGCTTGAGGTTCCTAAACCTGTATTCCCTGGAACGCAGGCGGGAGAGATACCTGGAAAATCCTAGAGGGACTAGTACCGAACTTGCACACGAAAATCACTCACTACGAAAGCAAAAGACTTGGCGGACGATGCAACATCCCCCCAATGAAAAGCAGGGGTGTCACTAGCACGATAAGAGACCATACAATAAGTGTCAGGGGCCCGAGACTGTTCAACTGCCTCCCAGCATACATAAGGGGGATTACCAACAGACCCCTGGCAGTCTTCAAGTTGGCACTGGACAAGCACCTAAAGTTGGTTCCTGACCAGCCGGGCTGTGGCTCGTACCTTGGTTTGCGTGCAGCCAGCAGTAACAGCCTGGTTGATCAGGCTCTGATCCACCAGGAGGCCTGGTCACAGACCGGGCCGCGGGGGCTTTGATCCCCGGAACTCTCTCCAGGTAATATGTATATATATGTTTTTATTTTGTGTTCTGTGCCCTGTTCCTATGAGAGACCGAGTTTTTTTTACCGCCAGACATGGTCCGGACGACCATGTGGCAGGTGGCCGAGCGTATGTAGACAGCCTGTACTGTCTGCACAAACAGCCTATGCTGTCTGCTAGCTTAGTTCATATTTTGCGCCATTAGGTGCTGCCCTCTGGGCCTGCTCCAGGTCAGTGGGATGCTGGGCCCACACACTCTCTCTCTCCTCTCGTGGGATGGCCCTCCTGGGCCATGGGCACAACACACAAGCCTGTGTACCCACCACTACATTACAAATAAAGTAAGAAGCCTCCGAAAAAGTTTATCATTCACACACCCACTTTCATCGTACCAAATAATTTCGTTATAATTTCGTGATTTTGTCATAGCGTTGAGATATGCGGCTCAAGCCTCCTAGATCAAGAAAATTAAACAAGAGAATACAGTTCTGCAAACCTAGTTATCCAGACTAGTTTCCAATCAGGGCTAGGCAAAGCCAACAAAAACTACTTTATAGCAAATAATGCAAGAAAATAAATACGAAGACAACTTAGCAAAGCTATTAATACTCTTCTATGAAGGGATTTTTGAGAAAGGAAAGAACAACATGAAGCTTCCTTACTGTACTGTGTGCAACAATTTTATGACTTAATTCTAAAATACGAAATTATAAATATTATAAAATCTAGTGATGTAACAGTGCTCACAGGATGAGCTGGTGGCGGACGATAAAGTAGCAAGTCAAACTGTGCAACTAAAACTGACTACCAATTTCCTGGAATATACCTGAATCAATTATGCAACTGTTTTTCTAAGAATCACATACAAACACACATACATACATACATACATGATAACGACACATAAAATACTGCGAGGAATTGAAAAAGTGAACAAAGACAGGATTTTCCAGCGCTGCGACGCAGCAACAAGAGGTCACAATTGGAAAGTTGAAGACTCAGATAAGTTAGAGTGATATCAGGAAGTATTTTCTTCAGCCACAGACTCGTCAGGAAGAGGAATAGTCTGGAAAGTGACGTAATGGAGGCAGGATCCATACATAGTTTTAAGATGAGATACAATAAAGCTCATGGACCAGGGAGAGAGTGAACCTAGTAGCGACTAGTGAAGAGGCGAGGCCAGGAGCTATGAATCGACCCCTGCAACCACAATTAGGTTGAGTACACACACATACGAGCTGTGACTCGACCCTTGCAACCACAAATAGGTAAGAACACGCACACATACATCTCAAAGCGATGGGGACGGATAACATCTCTCCATGGATCTCGAGAGATGGAGCAGAGGCGCTATGTGTACCACTTACAACAATCTTCAACACATCTATCGAAACAGGGCGACTACCTGAGGTATGGAAGGCAGCAAATGTAGTCCCAATTTTTAAAAAAGGAGGCAGACACGAAGCATTAAACTATGATATGTATAGTATGCAAAGTCAGGGAGAATATTATCAGGAGAAGAGCGGTGGAGAACCTAGAAAGGAATGAGCTTATCAGTGACACCCAGCACAGTTTCAGGGACGAGAAATACTGTGTCAAAAACCTGGAGTTTACCTAGAGAGAGTTCTGGGGGTCAACGCCCCCGCGGCCCAGTCTGTGACCAAGCCTCATGGTGGATCAGGGCCTGATCAGCCAGGCTGTTACTGCAGGCTGCACGCAATCCAACGTACGAGCCACAGCCTGGCTGGTCATGTACCGACTTTAGGTGCTTGTCCAGTGCCTGCCTGAAGACTGCTGGGAGCCAGTTGAACAGTCTTGGGCCCCTGACACTTACTGTATTGTCTCTTAACATGCCAGTGACACCCATGCTTTCCATTGTGGGGATGTTGCATCGTCTGCCGAGTCTTTTGCTTTCGTAGAGAGTGATTTTCGTGTGCAAGTTTGCTACCAGTCCCTCTAGGATTTTCCAGGTGAATATAATCATGTATCTCTCCCACCTGCGTTCCAGGGAGTACAGGTTCAGGAATTTCAAGCGCCCCCAGTAATTGAGGTGTTTTATCTCCGTTATGCGTGCCGTGAAGGTTCTCTGTACATTTTCTAGGTCAGCAATTTCACCTGCCTTGAAAGGTGCTGTTAGTGTGCAGCAATATTCCAGCCTAGATAGAACAAGTGACCTGAAGAGTGTCATCATGGGCTTGGCATCCCTAGTTTTGAAGGTTCTCATTATCCATCCTGTAATTTTTCTAGCAGATGTGATTGATACAATGTTATGGTCCTTGAGATCCTACTGGAATTCTATGACAGGGTGACAGCAGTAAGACAAGAGAGAGAGAGAGAGGTGGTTAGACTGCGTTTTCTTGGACTGTAATAAGGCGTTTGACACAGTTCCACAAAACAGATTAGTGCAAAAGCTGGAGGACTAGACAGGGATAACAGGGAAAGCACTGCAAAGAATCAGGGAATACCTATCAGGAAGACAATAGCGAGTCATTATACATGGCGAGGTGTCAGAGTGGGTGCCTGTGACGAGCGGGGTTCCACAGGGGTCAGTCCGAGGACAGGTGCTGTTTCTGGTATTTGTGAACAGCATGACGGAAAGAATAGACTTAGGTGATGTGAAGATGATGAGAAGAATTCAATCAGACGAGGACCAGGCAGAGCTACAAAGGGATCTGGATAGGTTACAGACCTGGTCCAGCAATTGGCTCCTGGAGTTCAACCCCACCAAGTGCAAAGTCATGAAGATTGGGGGAGGGCAAAGAAGACCGCAGACGGAGTATAGTCTAGGGGGGGCCAGAGACTACAAACCTCACTCAAGGAAAAGGATCTTGGAGCGAATATAATACCAGGAACATCTGAGCCGCACATCAACCAAATAACTGTTGCAGCATACGGGCGCCTAACAAACCCAAGAAAAGCATTCAGACATATCAATAAGAAACTGTTCAGGACCCTGTACATCGCTTATACTGGAGTATGCAGCATCAGTTTGGAGCCCACACCTAGCCAAGCAGGTAAGGAAACTAGAGAAAGTGCAAAGGTTTGCAACAAAACTAGTCCTGGAGCTAAGGGGCATGCGCTACAAGGAGAGGTTAAGGGAAATCGACCTGACGACACTGGAGGATAGGATATATAGGGGAGATATGATACGACATATAAAATACTGAGACGAATCGACAAGGTGGACAGAGACAGGATGTTCCAGAGATGGGACACAGCAACAAGGGGTCACAGTTGGAAGTTGAAGACTCAGATGAATTACATGGATGTTAGGAAGTATTTCTTCAGTCGCAGAGTTGTCAGGAAGTGGAACAGTCTGGGAAGTGATGTAGTGGAGGCAGGATCCATACACAACTTTAAGAAGAGGTATGATAAAGCCCACAGAGCAGGAAGAGTGATCTAGTAGTGACCAGTGAAGAAGCAGGGCCAGGAGTTGTGACTCGACCCCTGCAACCACAACAACTAGGTGAGTACACGTGTACTCACCTAGTTGTTGTGGTTTGAAATGAGACGCCAGGTGTACCAGGTTCCGAGTAACAATGCTAATTTAGTGTACAGGAAATCTTTGAACTCTGATAATGGAAAACAAGCTCTCAGGTAAGGTCAGAAGGCAGGGTGACCCGAAAAAAAAAAGATAAACTTTCGTCATTATTCAGTCAGTGTCTACCCAGAAGCGTGCTGACATCACAACTGAGACGACCCCTCAGAGCAGCAACATCCCCCTCTCCTCCCTCAGTGCTAGCACCGTACTTCCCGTCTCCAGGATTCAAGTCCAGCTAACCGGTTTCCCTGAACTCCTTCATAAATGACACATTACTCACACTCTAACAGCATATCAAATCATAAAAATCGCTTGCCTCCACTCGTATCTAACTTATTTACACAAGCTTGTTGGATATTCAAGCACCTAACATTCAAAACCTCTCTTACCCACCTCTTCCAACCCTTCCTGAGATGATCCCAGGAAGGGTTGTATGTATTTGACCTCTTAGTCATCGTATTTTTCTCCATCCTCTCTAAATGCCCAAACCACCTCAACAACAACGCATCTGCCCTCCTCAGAAGGCGGAGGAGAGGCTTTCACTTGAGGAATTAATTTTAGCAAGTGGCAAAGACTAATTGATATTCTTAGAACATTTACTGTAAAATAAAGCAACATTTCACTGATAAATCTATCATTATCAAGATTCGTTTCTGGATCACGACATACTGCAATGTGCAAACTGAAATATATAATAGAGAACACAATACAAAATTAGCAAACATAAGAAAATTAAAAAAAATAGATAAACTATTATGGGCATGATGTTATATACCCTGAATGAATTAGTTACTACCCAAGACAAATTAAAACATTAAATCTGAACAACAAAAAGCTACTATACGAACACTCACCGAGACTAGTGCTAGACAACACACTCCCCTACTCTTCCAAAGATTAAACTTACTCCACATACATAACATTCACTCGTACTAAAGTGCATACTATATATACAGGACAATCAATTCAAATTTAAATCCTGTTCTAAAACCCTGGATACCTACAACAGAACTCCATCGCTAGCGCACTCGGCTCACACAGAGGTCCGGATATCGAATCCCCGGTACGGCTGGAAAACATTAGGACGTGTTTCCTTAAGACACCTGCTGTCCATGTTCACTCATCAGTATAAAATGGGTACCTGGGTGTTAGTCGACTGGTGTGGGTCGCATCCTGGGACAAAACTGACCTAATTCGCCCGAAATGCTGTGCATAACAAGCGGCTTTCTATCTAGTAGTATGTCACTGATGTCAACTATGGCCTTTACACCTTGTACATGTACTTGTAGAAATAAAGATATTATATTATTATTATTATTATTATTATTATTATTATTATTATTATTATTATTATTATTATTATTACATACAAGACACAAAAATCTCTGATGATTCCCTTGTCATTCATACGCAAAAAAGGGCCTAAAATCAAGAACTCTGCCTGAATTCCATAGGTTTCCTATCAGCCAGCCGACTCACAGCTACTGTTAAAACCGCCGACTCACAGCTACTGTTAAAACCGCCGACTCACAGCTACTGTTAAAACCACCTTCTTACCTTAATGTGATCTTAACAGCAATATACTGTGACAAACAAATCCTGAAACTTGTTGTTGTCCTGCAGTCTTATCCCTGTTTTTTCCAGCTGTTTTTTCTAACTCCCATAAATAACAAAAAAAGGCACAATACCGTGACTGGAACGATACACAAATAACCCGCACATAAAAGAGAGAAGCTTACGACGACGTTTCGGTCCGACTTGGACCACTTACAAAGTCACACTGTGTGTGTGACTTTGTCAATGGTCCAAGACGGACCATTGTAAGCTTCTCTCTTTTATGTGCGGGTTATTTGTGTATCTAACTCCCATATATTGTAAGATAGGCTGCGATCTCTTCTTCCAGACATACCTGCAGAAATAATTCTCACAGAACTTATACGTACTATATTATTATGTTTTGTGTTGTGATTTAAGTAACTAGTAACAAACACTCTGTTAAACTAGAGAATTAGATTTTTTATTATGGTATTTTATGAATTAGCCTGTAATTTGCATATTTTTAATTTCCTGATAATACTGTATATTAGACCCTTGGAGAGAAAATAAATAAAAAATAAAACTTGGTAAATATAAATACAGTGAAGTCTACATTTTGTTAGGCATTTTGCTGGGCCTTCAAAATCAAATTCAAATTTATTTTTTTTATATTTTATGCAGTACACATAATGTAGTTTACATGTAATAAAACAGGCACCAAAGAGAGCCATTAGTGTGTAATGCGTTTCAGAGTATTGTACGACCTGTGCAGTTATATACAGACTAATGTATGAACAACATATGTAATAACTAATACAAACGATACGATACAGTACGATAAAGCACTAAAATTACTGGGAACAGTTGAAGTCCCTGGATTTGTATTCCCTGGAATGCAGGCGAGAAAGATACATGACAATATACACTTAGAAAATCCTAGAGGGATTAGTACCAAACTTGCACATGAAAATCACTCACTACGAAAGCAAAAGACTCGGCATGAGATGCAGCATTCCCCCAATGAATAGCAGGGGCACCACGAGTACATTAAGAGACAACACATTACATGTCAGGGGCCCAAGGCTGTTCAACTGCCTCCCAGCATACATAAGGGGGATTACCAATAGATCTCTGGCTGTCTTCAAGCAGGTGCTGGACAGGCACCTAAAGTCAATGCCTGACCAGCCGGGCTGTGGTTCGTACGTTGGTTCACGTTCAGCTAGCAGTAACAGCCTGGTTGATCAGACCCTGATCCACGACGAGGCCTGGTCTCAGACCGGGCCGCGGGGGCGTTGACCCCCGAAACCCTCTCCAGGAATACTCCATGTAACATTATGACAAAATGATTTAAATCTAAAAATGTTATAAACATCAAAGTGTTAAAATTAACGTCAGAGGTTGTAAACTTTACCATTATTATTATTATTATTATTATTATTATTATTATTATTATTATTATTACTGTTATTAACGTCAGAGGTTGTAAACTTTACCATTCTTGTAAAGCAGTTTATTTTTATTATTATTATTATTATTATTATTATTACTATTATTATTATTATTATTACTCTTATTAATAATAATATTAGCAGCAGTAGTAGTAGTAGCATTGTTGCTATTATTATTTTATTATTATTATTGCTATTGTTATTATTGTTATTAACAATAATAGGAGTTTACCTGGAGAGAGTTCCGGGGGTCAACGCCCCCGCGGCCCGGTCTGTGACCAGGACTCCTGGTGGATCAGAGCCTGATCAACCAGGCGGTTGCTGCTGGCTGCACGCAAACCAACGTACGAGCCACAGCCCGGCTGATCAGGAACTGACTTTAGGTGCTTGTCCAGTGCCAGCTTGAAGACTGCCAGGGGTCTGTTGGTAATCCCCCTTATGTGTGCTGGGAGGCAGTTGAACAGTCTCGGGCCCCTGACACTTATTGTATGGTCTCTTAACGTACTAGTGACACCCCTGCTTTTCATTGGGGGGATGTTGCATCGTCTGCCGAGTCTTTTGCTTTCGTTGTGAGTGATTTTCGTGTGCAAGTTTGGTACTAGTCCCTCTAGGATTTTCCAGGTGTATATAAACATGTATCTCTCCCTCCTGCGTTCCAGGGAATATAGGTTTAGGAACCTCAAGCGCTCCCAGTAATTGAGGTGTTTTATTTCCGTTATGCGCGCCGTGAAAGTTCTCTGTACATTTTCTAGGTCAGCAATTTCACCTGCCTTGAAAGGTGATGTTAGTGTGCAGCAATATTCCAGCCTAGATAAAACAAGTGACCTGAAATGTCATCATGGGCTTGGCATCCCTAGTTTTGAAGGTTCTCATTATCCATCCTGTCATTTTTCTTGCAGATGCGATTGATACAATGTTATGGTCCTTGCAGGTGAGATCCTCCGACATGATCACTCCCAGGTCTTTGACGTTGGTGTTTCACTCTATTTTGTGGCCAGAATTTGTTTTGTACTCTGATGAAGATTTAATTTCCTCGTGTTTACCATATCTAAGTAATTGAAATTTCTCATCGTTGAACTTCATATTGTTTTCTGCAGCCCACTGAAAGATTTGGTTGATGTCCGCCTGGAGCCTTGCAGTGTCTGCAATGGAAGACACTGTCATGCAGATTCGGGTATCATCTGCAAAGGAAGACACGGTGCTGTGGCTGACATCCTTGTCTATGTTGGATATGAGGATGAGGAACAAGATGGGAGCGAGTACTGTGCCTTGTGGAACAGAGCTTTTCACCGTAGCTGCCTCGGACTTTACTCTGTTGACTACTACTGTGTTCTGTTAGTGAGGAAATTATAGATCCATCGACCGACTTTTCCTGTTATTCCTTTAGCACGCATTTTGTGTGCTATTACGCCATGGTCACACTTGTCGAAGGCTTTTTTGCAAAGTCTGTATATATTACATCTGTAAAGTAAAAGGACACAAGTGCAACTAATGTGACATTTTATTGTGGCAACGTTTCGCTCTCCAGGAGCTTTATCAAGCCATTACAAACAATACATGGACACAGAGGGTATATAAAGGCTCAGAGTGAGGTGCAGTACTAGTGAGGTACCATTTAGATGCTCACTAGTGGTAGTAGTAGTAGTAGTAGTAGTAGTAGTAGTAGTAGTGACAAAAGTAGTAGTAGTAATACAATATGGTAGAGCAATTAATTCGTACATGAGTAAAAGGATATAAAAGCTATTACTTGGGTAACATAAAAATAGGTTGGACAAATATAGACTGGAAAGAGGCAGCTTGTTTCAGTGTTCACTCTCTGTAATGTGCTTTGTGTAGTATAACAGGAGAGACTATGTGATGGCAGGGTTTACTGTTTTCAGGAGGATTCTTGCTAAGACTTCAGAGATGGTGAAGCTGCCGTTGTTTTGTTTAATTGTATTCGAAACAGCGATCAGTGCTGATTCGAGGCACTTGCGTCTGCGGAAATTAGTTTCTTTAATCACTAATTGGGCGTCTCTGAATTTCATGAGATGATTGGTAGAATTTTGATGTAGTATACAGGCGTTGTTCAAGTTATCGTTCCTACATGCGTAAATGTGTTCATTGAGGTGGGTGTCGTGTGAACATCTAAATGGTACCTCACTAGTACTGCACCTCACTCTGAGCCTTTATATACCCTCTGTGTCCATGTATTGTTTGTAATGGCTTGATAAAGCTCCTGGAGAGCGAAACGTTGCCACAATAAAATGTCACATTAGTTGCACTTGTTACAACAGGTCCAAGTAGAGGAACCTCAAAGCCTAGATACCTGTATCTGCTTACATATTCTAGAAGAGACCCATCATGCAATTGGATCTGACGAACTGTGCCTCTCTGTCGAGGAGGACGCCTATTGAGTATCTTTGTTTTATCAGTAGAGATTATCAACCCCAGTTCCTGACACGAGGCTAGTACATGATTAAGAATGTTTTGGGTGTTGGAGAATCCGGTGGTGTGAATCATTATATCATCAGCAAAACTAATCACATAATTATGGGGCTGACTAGGCATAGCATTAAGTAATGCATTAATTAGAATATTGAACAGTGTGGGACTGAGCACACCTCCCTGTGGGGTTCCTAATTCAAAGTCTTGAGTTACACTTCTAGACTTTGTCGCCAATACAAAGAACGACTAAGAGCACTTAGAGTTGTGGCAGGGCTTCACCCCAGGTATGGTGCTAATGTTAAAATTGTGAAAATGATGTATCTTGCTTATATTAGATCATTGGTTGATTATGCTGCGCCACTACTTGTTCTTGTGTCTGACTGGAAGCTTGGAGGGCTGGAAAAACTGCAGAACGAAGCAATGAGGATCATCCTAGGATGCCCTCGTACTGCCAAAATTTTAAATATGCAAAAAGAACTTGATATTCCAAGCATCAGAGATCGTGTTACTGAAAGAAATATCCTAATTGGGGTTAATATGCTCAGGCAAGCTCATTCAAACC
Source organism: Cherax quadricarinatus (assembly GCF_038502225.1). Lineage (NCBI taxonomy): Eukaryota > Metazoa > Arthropoda > Malacostraca > Decapoda > Parastacidae > Cherax > Cherax quadricarinatus. The sequence goes on along the minus strand of NC_091317.1, from coordinate 29,973,242 downwards.
CCTGCACATTATTATTATAATCAAGGGGGAAGCGCTAAACCCGGAGGATTATACAGCGCCTGGGGGGGGGGATGTGGAAGGCATTCAGGCTTAATTCGGGGAACTGGAGCACAGATCCAATTCCCTAAATCAAGAGCCCCTCACCAACATCAAGGAACCTTCCTTGAGGGGAAACCCCTGCACAGAAGCCCTCCAAACTTTCCTCAGCACTGGTGAACACTCCTCCAGATGGATCGAAAAGACTGGAACCGACCTCCGCATGAATCAGATACATGATCTATGTCAAGTAAGGCAACAGCGGCACTTCTCCGCTCCATGGAATATTACCCCATTCCAAACTACCATTCCTCCATTTCCCCCCAAACTACTTCTTAAATCACAACCAAAACTTCGCCTTGAAGCCAAACATGAGGCCTTAAGCTGTATTGATAACTTAGTCACACAGCACACACTCTCGCAAATTATTTACGTTGATGGTTCTGTTCACCAATCCACTGGTGCAGCTGGTAGTGCTGCTGTTGTCGTACAGAGTGATGGCTCTCTTAAAGAAATTGGAGCACGCATCAATAATTGGGCCTCTACCCTTCAGACAGAACTGTTTGCCATACTCCTTGCACTGAAATGCATCTATGTATCAAAGATTGACAGTTTAATTGTAACTGATTCTCTGTCATCCATAAATGCTCTCAACTCATTAAGCATAAATTGTGGCATGCTTGTGTCAGAAGCCAGACACAGGTATGGTAGGATTGTGGACAGTGGAGTCAGAGTGCACATGCTGTGGATTCCATCTCACATTGGTCTTCAGATGCATGATAGAACTGATAAATTGGCTAAGCTGTATGCTTTCAAAGAGGGAGTAGATTACAATCTTGGCTTGTCAGGTAGTAGTTTGAGAACAATAATACGAAAAGAACTTCAGCTGAATTTTATGGACTTAAGGCTCAGGGAGATTGACACCAGTGAGTCCATCTATCATCATTCTATCATGCAGGAGGAGCCACATGTCTATGGTGCATCCAACAAAATAAGCAGACTCCCACAGGATGGGTATGGGGTGCATAATAAACATATTAAACTACTAAACTCTTGGATGTCATTACCGCCCGGCTCCGGCTGGGTTACAAGTATCTTTGGCAGGTTAAATCACCACCACCAGATGTAGACCAAACGAAATGTAAACTTTGCCAGATGGATTATTGTCACACCTTGCGTCATTATGTACTGGAGTGTGATAAAATTAATGAATTTAGAAACAACTCACTCAGAAGTGTTCAAGAAATGGCTAAGTATTTTATCCACAGTGGTATATTACAGACCATTCTGGAGAAATACCCTGACTTTGCTAGCTGTAAATAAAGCATTACCACATATGTGCATGTGTGTGTGTGTGTGTGTGTGTGTGTGTGTGTGTGTGTGTGTGTGTGTGTGTGTGTGTGTGTGTGTGTGTGTGTGTGTGTGTTTGTGTGTATGTGTGTGAGTGTGTGTGTGTGTGTGTGTGTGTGTGTGTGTGTGTGTGTGTGTGTGTGTGTGTGAGTATGAGTGTACTCACCTAGTTGTACTCACCTAGTTGAGGTTGCGGGGGTCGAGTCCGAGCTCCTGGCCCCGCCTCTTCACTGATCGCTACTAGGTCACTCTCCCTGAGCCGTGAGCTTTATCGTACCTCTGCTTAAAGCTATGTATGGATCCTGCCTCCACTACATCGCTTCCCAAACTATTCCACTTACTGACTACTCTGTGGCTGAAGAAATACTTCCTAACATCCCTGTGATTCATCTGTGTCTTTAGCTTCCAACTGTGTCCCCTTGTTACTGTGTCCAATCTCTGGAACATCCTGTTTTTGTCCACCTTGTCAATTCCTCTCAGTATTTTGTATGTCGTTATCATGTCCCCCCTATCTCTCCTGTCCTCCAGTGTCGTCAGGTTGATTTCCCTTAACCTCTCCTCGTAGGACATACCTCTTAGCTCTGGGACTAGTCTTGTTGCAAACCTTTGCACTTTCTCTAGTTTCTTTACGTGCTTGGCTAGGTGTGGGTTCCAAACTGGTGCCGCATACTCCAATATGGGCCTAACGTATACGGTGTACAGGGTCCTGAACGATTCCTTATTAAGATGTCGGAATGCTGTTCTGAGGTTTGCTAGGCGCCCATATGCTGCAGCAGTTATTTGGTTGATGTGCGCTTCAGGAGATGTGCCTGGTGTTATACTCACCCCAATATCTTTTTCCTTGAGTGAGGTTTGTAGTCTCTGACCCCCTAGACTGTACTCCGTTTGCGGCCTTCTTTGCCCTTCCCCAATCTTCATGACTTTGCACTTGGTGGGATTGAACTCCAGGAGCCAATTGCTGGACCAGTTCTGCAGCCTGTCCAGATCCCTTTGTAGTTCTGCCTGGTCTTCGATCGAGTGTATTCTTCTCATCAACTTCACGTCATCTGCAAACAGGGACACCTCAGAGTCTATTCCTTCCGTCATGTCGTTCACAAATACCAGAAACAGCACTGGTCCTAGGACTGACCCCTGCGGGACCCCGCTGGTCACAGGTGCCCACTCTGACACCTCGCCACGTACCATGACTCGCTGCTGTCTTCCTGACAAGTATTCCCTGATCCATTGTAGTGCCTTCCCTGTTATCCCTGCTTGGTCCTCCAGTTTTTGCACCAATCTCTTGTGTGGAACTGTGTCAAACGCCTTCTTGCAGTCCAAGAAAATGCAATCCACCCACCCCTCTCTCTCTTGTCTTACTGCTGTCACCATGTCATAGAACTCCAGTAGGTTTGTGACACAGGATTTCCCGTCCCTGAAACCATGCTGGCTGCTGTTGATGAGATCATTCCTTTCTAGGTGTTCCACCACTCTTCTCCTGATAATCTTCTCCATGATTTTGCATACTATACATGTCAGTGACACTGGTCTGTAGTTTAATGCTTCATGTCTGTCTCCTTTTTTAAAGATTGGGACTACATTTGCTGTCTTCCATGCCTCAGGCAATCTCCCTGTTTCGATAGATGTATTGAATATTGTTGTTAGGGGTACACATAGCGCCTCTGCTCCCTCTCTCAATACCCATGGGGAGATGTTATCTGGCCCCATTGCCTTTGAGGTATCTAGCTCACTCAGAAGCCTCTTCACTTCTTCCTCGGTTGTGTGCACTGTGTCCAGCACTTGGTGGTGTGCCCCACCTCTCCGTCTTTCTGGAGTCCCTTCTGTCTCCTCTGTGAACACTTCTTTGAATCTCTTGTTGAGTTCTTCACATACTTCCCGGTCATTTCCTGTTGTCTCTCCTCCTTCCTTCCTTAGCCTGATTACCTGGTCCTTGACTGTTGTTTTCCTCCTGATGTGGCTGTACAACAGTTTCGGGTCAGATTTGGCTTTCGCTGCTATGTCATTTTCATATTGTCTTTGGGCCTCCCTTCTTATCTGTGCATATTCATTTCTGGCTCTACGACTGTTCTCCTTATTCTCCTGGGTCCTTTGCCTTCTATATTTCTTCCATTCCCTAGCACACTTGGTTTTTGCCTCCCTGCACCTTTGGGTAAACCATGGGCTCATCCTGGCTTTTTCATTACTCCTGTTACCCTTGGGTACAAACCTCTCCTCAGCCTCCTTGCATTTTATTGCTACATATTCCATCATCTCATTAACTGGTTTCCCTGCCAGTTCTCTGTCCCACTGAACCCCGTTCAGGTAGTTCCTCATTCCTGTGTAGTCCCCTTTCTTGTAGTTTGGCTTCATTCGTCCTGGCCTTCCTGCTTCTCCCTCCACTTGTAGCTCTACTGTGTATTCGAAGCTTACAACCACATGGTCACTGGCCCCAAGGGGTCTTTCATATGTGATGTCCTCGATATCTGCACTACTGAAGGTGAATACTAAGTCCAGCCTTGCTGGTTCATCCTCTCCTCTCTCTCTTGTAGTGTCCCTTACGTGTTGGTACATGAAGTTCTCCAGTACCACCTCCATCATCTTAGCCCTCCAAGTATCTTGGCCCCCATGTGGGTCCAAGTGTGTGTGTGTATGAGTGTGTGTGTGTATGAGTGTGTGTGTGTGTGTGTATGAGTGTGTGTGCGTGTGTGTATGAGTTTGTGTGTGTGTGTGTGTGTGTGTGTGTGTGTGTGTGTGTGTTTATGTGTGTGTGTGTATGAATTTGTATGTGTGTGTGTGTGAGAGAGAGACTCAGCAATCAACATTTGCACCAATAACTCACTACAGTTGTGACCGGGTGTGGAAGTGTGAATTGCTCATTACTCTAAAATTTGTTCATGATTGCAGCCATGTATAAACGTAAGTAACCATTCTTACAGTATTCATTACCTTTGTAACTTGTGAGTTCATTACCTTTGTAACTTGTGAGTTCATTACCTTGTACCTAGTTCAGCCATCAAAACTTTGGAGCCCGGTCCCTGGACCCATTGTGTACCTCTGTAATCTGTAAATACCTTTGTAACTTGTCATGATTGTGACTAGACCTACCTGGAGTTCATTACCTTTGTAAATTGTGAGTTCATTACCTTTGTAAATTGTGAATTCATTACCTCTGTAACTTGCTCAGCTATCAAAACTTTGAGGCCCAGTCCCTGGACCCATTATGTACCTCTGTAATCTTTTGACTACCGCCCACAGGATGGGTATGGGGTGCATAATAAACATATTAAACTAACTAAAAGTTGCACTTGTGTTCTTTTACTTTACATATTGTCGGTAATTCTACCAACTTTATTACAATATATTACATCTGCATTCTTTTTGTCTTCTAGTGCATTTAGGACCTTGTCGTAGTGATCCAATAGTTGAGACAGACAGGAGCGACCTGTTCTAAACCCATGTTGCCCTGGGTTGTGTAACTGATGGGTTTCTAGATGGGTGGTGATCTTGCTTCTTAGGACCCTTTCAAAGATTTTTATGATATGGGATGTTAGTGCTATCGGTCTGTAGTTCTTTGCTGTTGCTTTACTGCCCCCTTTGTGGAGTGGGGCTATGTCTGTTGTTTTTAGTAACTGTGGGACGACCCCCGTGTCCATGCTCCCTCTCCATAGGATGGAAAAGGCTCGTGATAGGGGCTTCTTGCAGTTCTTGATGAACACAGAGTTCCATGAGTCTGGCCCTGGAGCAGAGTGCATGGGCATGTCATTTATCGCCTGTTCAAATTCAAATTCGAATTCAAAGTTTATTCTCTATAAGGATTACAATGCTGAGTTTACAGAATTTGGTTATTGTGTGGTTTACATGTAGTAAAATAATGATTACAGAGTGTACCACTAGAACACCTAGCATGACTAGGCATTTCGGGCAGACTTAGTTTAATTCTTAATTTTAAAATATTACAAATTATGAGGTAAGTTGGTATTATGGCTAAGTGACTAAATACTAGTTTGTGAGTTTAGCAATGTGAATGCTTTTGTTTTGGTACAGTACATAGTTTCAGTATTGGAGCATCACAGGTTTCATTATTTTAAGATTGAGATTAATATTTCTGTTTATGGTCAAATGGGTGAGTGTAAGTGTGAACCACCAGGTGGTATTCGTGTAGTTAGTTGACGGGGTGTATCAGGGAGATAAGATGTTTTCTAATGGTAGTTTTGAAGGTGATAAATGTGTCTGCAGTTCTAGAGTTCTCTGGTAGGGTGTTCCAGATTTTAGGGCCTTTGACATACATTGAATTTTTGTAAAGGTTTAGTCGGACACGGGGAATGTCGTAGAGATGTTTGTGTCTGGTGTTATGCCTGTGGGTTCTATCACAACTATCAAGAAAGCGTTTTAGGTCAAGGTTGATATTGGAGTTTAAGGTCCTGTAGATGTAGATTGCACAGTAGTAAGTGTGGATGTACTGAACAGGGAGTAAGTTTAGATCTATGAAGAGTGGGGGGGTGTGTTGCCAGGGATGGGATTTAGTGATTATTCTTACTGCAGCTTTTTGTTGGGCTATTATTGGCTTTAGGTGTGTTGCTGCAGTTGATCCCCAAGCACAAATAGCATAGGTGAGGTATGGATAAATGAGTGGTATAGTGTGAGAAGGGCATTTTGCGGCACGTAGTATCGTATCTTGGAGATGATCCCAACCGTCATCAGATAGGCTTGTGTTAACCAAATTCTGTGGCTCTCTCATAAAAAATTCATTTTGATCTTCGACTCTCAGTCTGGTTAGCGGCTTGATAAAAACTGAGTCATACTGGGACTTGAGTAGCTCACTCATTTCCTTGCTGTCATCTGTGTAGGACCCATATTGTTTAAGTAGGGGCCCAATACTGGACGTTGTTCTCGACTTTGATTTGGCATAGGAGAAGAAATACTTTGGGTTTCTTTCGATTTCATTTATGGCTTTTAGTTCTTCCCGCGATTCCTGACTCCTATAATAAGATTCCTTTAGCTTAAGTTCGATTCTTGCTATTTCTCTGACCAGTGTCTCCCTACGCATTTCAGATATATTGACCTCTTTTAGCCGCTCTGTTATTCTTTTCCGTCGCCTGTAAAGGGAGCGCCTGTCTCTTTCTATTTTACATCTACTCCTCCTTTTTCTTAGAGGAATAAGCCTTGTGCATACATCGAGTGCCACCGAGTTAATCTGTTCTAGGCATAAGTTGGGGTCTGTGTTGCTTAGTATATCTTCCCAGCTTATATCGGTTAGGACTTGGTTTACTTGGTCCCACTTTATGTTTTTGTTATTGAAGTTGAATTTGGTGAATGCTCCCTCGTGACTAATCTCATTATGTTGGTCTGGGGCTCCGCGCATACATGTCTGAACCTCAATTATGTTGTGATCTGAGTATATTG